>NC_056627.2:84558036-84868036 GCF_002870075.4 Lactuca sativa | reverse complement strand
AACATACATTAGGGAAATCGTACGGCTACATGGTGTACCTATGTCCATTATCTCCGATAGAGATAGTAGGTTCACCTCAAGATTTTGGCAATCACTACAACATTCCCTAGGAACAAGGCTGGACATGAGCACAGCCTACCATCCTCAGACCGACGGATAGAGTGAGAGGACCATCCAAACACTGGAAGATATGTTGCGAGCCTGCGTGATTAACTTTGGGAAGGCATGGGATACTCATTTACCCCTTGTCGAGTTTTCCTATAATAACAGTTATCACACAAGCATCAAGGCTGCTCCATTCGAAGCTCTCTACGGCCGAAAGTGCAGATCCCCTCTGTGTTGGGCTGAGATGGGTGATACCCAATTAGCCAGGGGGCAAGCTTCCGACAGTACTCTCACCGGTCCGGAGATCATTCGGGAAATGACAGAGAAAATCGTTCGGATCCGTGAACAATTGAAAGCCTCTAGAGACCGACAGAAGAGCTACGCTGATAAACGAAGGAAACCTTTGGAATTTCAGGTGGGAGACCGAGTCCTTCTCAAAGTCTCACCCTGGAAGGGCTTGATACGCTTCGGCAAGCGTGGGAAGCTTAATCCGAGGTACATAGGGCCTTTCGAGATGCTTGCAAGAGTCGGCCCCGTAGCTTACAAACTCGAACTACCAGACGCACTTCGTAACGTACATTCTACATTCCACGTATCTAACTTGAAAAAGTGTCTATCCGACGAGACTCTTGTAATCCCACTCGACAAGATCGAGATCAACGAGAGCCTCAACTTCGTGGAAGAACCTGTAGAGATCACGGACCGTGAGGTCAAGCAGACAAAGCAAAGCCGTATCCCTATCGTGAAGGTTCGCTGGAACGCCAAGCGAGGACCGGAATTCACTTGGGAACGTGAGGATCAGATGAAACTGAAATACCCTCACCTTTTTGCTTAATTATTTGTAATTTCTTACTTGCTTAAATTCTAATTTCAGGACGAAATTCCTTCTAACGGGGGGATGATGTGACAACCCGATATTTCGAGGCAATGTAATGTAAAACCAATCAAATCTAGGTCAAAATATAACTTTCCTAAAATCTTATTTGGTTTAAATAAAGTAGTAGGAATCGTATCAAGGACTTCCGTACATATAAAGAACCCTAAAATCCGAGTTATAACGAAGAAGTTATGACCAACAGAAGATTCTCGGCAAAACCGACAACAGCGATTAAACGAAAAACGCAAAATTTCAATACAATAGTTTTTAGCCTTAAGTATCTAAATGAAAGTTATAGATAACCTCAAACCATGAGCGTACATAAAAAGAACTTTCAAAACGGACGTCGGGTAAAGAAGTTATAAATTTTTGATGAAATTCCTTAATCACGTCATTTTATTAAATAAATAATAAAAATAACTTCATAATTTGCCAACGGAATCTAAACGAAAGTTGTAGATCTTAGTCTCACCTTCGCGTGGATATAAAGAACGTCAAAAACGGAGTTCATATGAAGGAGATATGAATTTTAGAAGTTTATTTAAAATAAATATAAATTTAATTATAAAGTCCCGGTATTATCCGAAGGGCATTCATCGGATAGGACCGGAGTACGCCCTGCGTACCTTCGTACGCCCCGCGTACTCAGATCAAGGGCCTCGGATCGTCCACGTCCCCCTATGCGAAGCTTCCGACCCGCCCCATCCGACCCGTCCCGTCCGACCCGTCCCATCCGAAGCCGAGGCAGTCGAGGACTCGCTCATGCATGACGTACGCGTACGCGCTGCGTACAAGCGTACGCCCCGCGTACGAGGCTTCTCATACCCCCCTATAAATATAATGCGAGGCTTTCCGAAAATTTTGCTCATTCTCTCTTTTTCTCTCACGATCTTGCCTCGATTTCCGTGCCCGTTCAAACCCGAAGCTCTGGTATTTTCGCTCAAGTCCCGAGGGTTGATTTTACTCCCGAGATTCCCGAGAATCCCGAGAAAAATCCGTTTACCGAGACGAAATCTCTGTCCGTTTTTCCATCTCGCTATCTTCAAACTTTCAGGTGAGTTCATACCCCCTTAAACCAACCTTTGATATGATTTTAAATGTTCAAATACTTTATGGGGGGGGGGATACAAGTTAAATACTTATAGTTATTGCTTCAATCGCATGTGATTGCATTAATCACATGTGATTAATAACTAGGAAACCAATGATTTTATCACTGTTCAAACTGTTTATCAAACTGTTTTACTTCAAAATGTTTTACAAACTCTTTTACTTATCGAATGCTTTTAATTTAAACTTTGTTTTACTACTTATAAATTGCATGACCATATATGTATAGATGTATAAATAATGTTTAAAGGGCTTAGGAAAGCCACCTGCCCTATTTCCTTTTCTTCGATTTGGATGTGGTCTAGTGGAATTTCGGGTGACCATCCGAAGGTCGTTTCAATATTAATTATATATCAAATATACATATATAGACATAAAAGTACTTCCAACTGCTAGATCAATGAGTCAGTTCATTCATGAGAACATATACAACTATACTATGAGAACATATACAACTATACTAGAACGAGAAACATTACCCTTACATTAATACGTTGACAATTGTGATCCACTGTATTGGAGCATGCCTTAAATGTCATGGCCCGAGTTGCAGCCAGAATTCTCTTAGAGGGAGAGCGTTGAGTTTGCGTATAGATCTATACTGGATTGACTATCCTACACCTTGCTGCTAGCTACAGCCGGACCTACAGGTCTGCGGGTGCCAAACGTCATTCCGTTATTACGACCGTTCTTTATGTCGTTGTTATCAGTCGATAGTATGGTGCAATTATCACATTATACCATAATATAAATCCGGTTTAAGGTAGTTAGTACAGCAGTAGTTACTATAAAACTAAGCTACAGTACTACAATGATTTACCCATTACATATTTTTAGTGATAACCTCACTTGAACTTTAATGTACAAACTATATTTTGTTAAAAGATAGTTGCACTTGGGAAATTACACACTTTTACAACAAACGAACATACAAAACAGTTAAAGCCTTGGTAGAAGGCTACTTTATTAGAAAATATAGGTTTTTCTGAGAGATTCAAACTTTTACAAACACTTACATACATTTCACGAACTTATACTTGAGACATGTTCAAACGTTTTTTATAACAGACATCGACATTAAAATACTTATGAACTCACCAGCTTAATGTTGATAAACTCTTTCAAAATAACTTGTATTCTCAGGTCATCAGTAGTCAGGTACCGATGCCAGCTTTTGAGATGATGGAGCGCATTCAAGACTTATCATATTATTACTTTGATTTACGTTATATTTTTGGTGTCTAAAACTGTATAGAACATGCTTGTATTAAAATTATATATTTAATACAATGGATGATGTTGTTTGCTTATTTACATTTACTGTGTTGTGATACTTTACATGACGTCCTCCGCCCCAGAATGTTTCCGCCGTTCTTGGTTTTGGGGTGTGACATTTATGCTGATTTTCAAACTGCTTGTATTCTCAGGTCCAAGTTAGACAGGTACCCGACGATATCTTTTGGTGAAGACAGAGTGCTTAGAAGACTCGTCTCGTTTTGTTCATATGATATATGTATAACTTTTGTATAATTTACTTGTGAACCAAATGTAAACTTTCGGGGTGTGACAGATTAACACGACATCGCGGTTAGCGAAATGTATAACCTTTGAACATTCGTAGATTGTTCAATTGTCCTCTGTAGCTACAACAGGTGGGAGGAAGGGTTAGTCCCGTAATAGATTTCCTAATATAAGTATTAACCGTAGGCATCCGTAGATGTTCATCAACCTCTGTAGCGAACAGTAGGCTCGAGAAATGGTTAGTCCCATAAAAGTATTCTAATATAAGAAATAATCGTAGGCATCCGTAGATGTTCATCAACCACTGGTGCTAACAGCTGGGCTTCGGAATGGTTAGTCCCATCTAGATATCCCATTGAACTGGGATAGGTAGGACAATTTACACAAAAGGTACTAATAAATCATCCTAATGAATCAAGGTACAAGTATCCATGTAAATGTATACAGGAAAATGTATCTACTCAAAGGAACTCGTGTAATGTATTCATGTAAGGTACTCATGTAATCTATTCATGTAAGGTACTCATGTAATGTATTCATGTAAGGTACTCATGTAATGTATTCATGTAAGGTACTCATGTAAGTGTATCCATGTAACATGTAATGTATAGCATAGACTCATGAATGAACTGACTCTGATGTAATTCCTTGTAATATGAATAATGTTTTGTATCTTCTAACTATCCCTATAATAGTTAACTGGGAGGTAATTTGTTGTTTAAGTAGGTTAAAAATGGTTTTGTAAAACATCTAAGAGTTTTGAACAATAATTAACAATGACTTGATGTCATCTTAATAAACATTTCAAAAGTAATACATTTGCTATCAAGGTATTTTTAAGATATAAAACCATTTCATGCATGACATTTTGAAGTATGTGAAATCTGCTGGATGAAAACACAGTTATAAAATACATATGAGTGATTTAATAACATGTTGTTTTCTACTTGTATTCCCCCCTCCCCATTAAAGAATTTAAAATCATTTAAACATTGATTAAGGGGTATGAACTCACATGTAGATGGTGGTTTGGATGTACTGAATGATGTAGGGTAGCTAGGTGAATAGTGAAGACTTATTCACACTCAATGATCCTAGTTAACATATAATCACACACATATGTATCCAATTAGACTTTAAACCACTAATTGACAAAGTTAAGACATCCTAAGGCATGTAAAACACCTTATTTAGGTGGTACAAGTCATAAGGATTGCACCTAAGTGCTAAAGGACCTTGCTATAGTGTTTGGGGTTCAAGGGCAAAGTCCCTTGGAGTTTACGGTTTTCATGACTTTGACCTAATGAGTTTACGGTCGTAAAATCAGGAGTTTACGGTGGTAAACTCCTCTCTTTTTGACCATATGTTGGTTTGAGGTTTTGCAAGTCCTTTGGAGCATTTCTACTTGGTGGTTTGGCCTTTGGAAGAGATTAGGGCATCATTACACTCCTTTGAGGAGTTTACGGCCTCATGGTCATTTCTCTTTGGGTTTACTACCTTAAACTCATGATTTTACTACCTTAAACTCATGATTTTACTACCTTAAACCCATAAGTTTGGTATTTGGAGGTTTTCAAGTCCTTAGCTCAATCATGGCAATAGTCTAGGTTAGATTTAGACATAAGGAATAACCATCGGACTTTTATGGGACTTTCATGCACTTTTTGGGGTGTTTACAGTTTTGGGAGATCCCCAAACCATAAACACATAAAAATGGAAGTGTCTGGTGCTTTTTGGGTGATAAACTCAATAAGGATGAAGGTAGAGCATCTAGGCACCACTTTGCACCATAAATGGTGTTTACGGTTTTGGGAGCCTCCCAAAACCATGAACACATTTATCTTGGTGTTCTTGGGACTTTTATTTGATGTTAATACGTAATACAAGCTTAAGAAGACTCAAGGATGGAAGTACTTACTATAAGGAAGCTTGGATTTAGCTAAAAGTCCAAGAACACTTAGTGTGTGTTCTTGGTGTTCTTGGTGTTTTTGGAAATCTAATCAAAACACATAAATGAATGCATGAATAGATGTACAAACACTAGATTAAGTATTAAACCAACTTGAAATGGTTAGAACACTTACTAGTTTAAAGATCTAGAACAAAATATAGGATGATACTTGAAAGGATATTATGAGTTTACTCTTTTGGGGAGTAAACATATTATAACTAGACTTAGGAAGTAAACTCATCGATAAGTATGATTTTACGGATTTTTGGGATGATTTTTCGACCCAAACGAAATAGTTTGGCCGGGAACTTCTAAGATGCGAAGTGTTTGCGGTTTTTAAAATTCAAAACCCGAGACGGCACTTTCATTCACCTATTCGTTTAAAAATAATATTAAAATAATCAAACGAACTATATTTTTCCCAAAAACTAGTAAAAGTGAACTTGACTTATAATATGAAGTGATTGACTTTTAGGGTTTGACCGAATGAAAATTCCGGGTTGTCACATTGAACCACTACCATAGTAGGTACAATGAAGTAGTGCCCTATAACCCTCTATTAACTAGTTTACATGTAGTGTTATAATGCTCTCTTGTACTTGAAACTGTATGTGTCACCTTGTAGTATTGTACTTTGTAATGAAAAATAATTATACCTCTATAATTATTTAGTAGTGTATCCTTGAAATAGTGTAATAGTGTAGCATTCCAAAAAGTATATTTTTTATAGTTTATATACTTGTTTCTGTTTAGTATTCTTGATCTTGTAAAATAGTGTAATGTTTCCCAAACTATACCTATTGCAGTTTAAATGTATGTTCTGTAGTGAACTGAAAGCCATTGCAATTTAACAGTGTGTATAAAGTGGTAGTAAGAGATTCATGAAAAATACGCTTTTGCTCGACATGTTACAAAAGGACTAAAAATATATATAAATATATTTTTATAAAATACAGCGATAAATTGGTTTGAATCAATTGCAAGTAGTTTGAAATCCTTTGATTATTAACATAAGAGTCCTTGTGTTTTACTTGTATCCCCCCCCCCCCCTAAAAACATTGAAAAATAGTAAAAACATAGGGGTATGAACTCACCTCTAGTGTGTCTTCGTGTTCAGGTAGCGAAACTATAGACAACAGTTAATTTATGTAATCCTATTTAAATTAGTGAAATAATTAATTAAAGTGTTAGACAACAGTTAATTTATCTAAGAAATACTTACAAAAATTACTGAGAATTATTTGGAGTTTTGATAAGTGTTTGCGGTCTATCCCTCAACGAAATCCCTTGGTTCAGTCTTAAATCCTCAACTGAGAACCAAGTTCATGGTCTTAAAGGGTTCTCAGGCTAAGTGAGTTCTCGGTCTAGATGGTTTTCGGTCAAGCTTAAAATTTGAACATTGTTCTTGATGTTTTTGGTGTTCTTGGTGATCTTGGTGAAATTATGAAGATTTGAAGTATTTTGCTTGAAGATTTGGAGATTCTTGGACGATACTTGAGAGCAAAAATGGTGTGTTTTCGGTTGGAAAAGTGAGAAATGACTTATGGTTTTGAGTTAAATCATATATTTCGAGAGGGTTCTCGGTTGGAAGGGAGTTCTCGGCCGAAATTTGTTTTCGGTAGGGATTTGCGGTCCGTAGGTTCTCGGCTCCAAAAAGACAAGTTTTGATTTTTAAGTGCATTTTATTCCTTTAAAATAAAATACTTATATAAACATCATTTATACAACTTAAATCATATTCTAACCCTTATGAAATTTACGAAATAAATGGATCTCGAAATTTTATTTAAAAGGGTTTGACTTTTATTGACTTGAAAACAACGGGTTGTTGCAGAATTAGACAATATTTTTTTCAAAAGAGTAATCAAAATATTTATGTATAAATTCCATGATTGGTGACTTAAACATTTAACCTTAATTAAATATTTATTATCTTACTAATTCATTTGATCGCCACACATGTATCTTCATTCTTTTGGAATTATCAAACATTTTAATAAAAGTGAGATTACTGATCATTTCTAAACGCTCAAGATGCTACCTATATAGTGTGATTTAAAATATCATAAACTTTCACCTCCTGGATTCGAAAAAACAACTCTCTAACTATATTCTCAATTATGGTTCTATTATAGTAAGAGTACCCTTTGTATAAATTACAGCTTCAGAAATGCTCTATCGTTTCATAATTTAATTTGTAGATGACAATTAAATAGCCTTTACATTTGAGATGTACCAAAACATTGTTGCCTTCCCTTAGTACCTATCCTTAGGAACTTATCCTCGATTTTTTCTATTTCATTCATACTACCTCTTCCCGTTTTAGAATATACCTTTTCCAGATTTAGTAGCTAACCCGGAAGTGAGCAAATAGTCTCTAACCACTTCTTTATTAGGCAACATATTTACAGTTAGTGCTGATTTAGAATGCGACTCAAGGATCAATGTGTATTTAGCACTCAATGCAGTTGATTCTTTAGAAAAACTTATAACACACTTTTAAGTTAGATAATATTTAACTAGATAATCTTTTCAACTAGATCGCCATGTTTGGATCATGATTTCCATGATCCTAATTTCTCACAATCGAACAGTAAACCTCGAATTAGATAATCTTTTCAACTAGGTCGCCATGGTTGGATCATGATTTCCATGATCCTAATTTCTCATAATCGAGACTGTAAACCTCGAATTAGGGAAACCCTAACCTGATTATAGCTAAAGCATTTGACTCTCCCTCGAATTAGGGAAAACCTAACATGATTATAGCTAGAAGCTACTTTATAACCTACTAGAAACATGGAAACATTTAGAAACAATTGATAGTGTACTTAGATTTCACATTGATACGTGAATTCTACGACTACTTAACTGTAGTGACTATCCATATTGGGGTCACTATTTGACTTCAACACCTTTTCATGAATCATATACACACATCATGCACTAAAATTAATGTCATAAGAAAAAAAAATTAAAAACACGAAGGGCGCTGTATCTTAAATGGGCGTTCTCTATAAATGTCGCTTTATAATTTTAATGAACGTGCACGTTTAGTAGATACGGGTGAAAATGAAATCCCCAAAATTTTGAAAACCCGCCTTGTTCTTTGCTACCTTCTTTCTATCTTTCATGTTGGCAATCGATTCTCCCCTCTCCTCCTCTCCGATCCGCTTCACCACCATTGAACCCTAAACAATAATCCAAACTTCAAGCTTCTGTGATTCTCTCCTCTTCGGCTCTCCAATCTCCGATTTCACTCTAAGAACATCGATTGAACTCCTCGCTTCACCTATTGTCTACCAAACAAATGTTGATTGCAACCACCTTCAAGCACGATGCCTCTCAGCTACACATCCAGAACAAGAACATACATCACTCTCAAACACGCCCCTTAGCTTCTCCATTATTCTCGACGTTGTGTGATTTCTAGGGCTCGAAGCAACCTCCTCTATCTTACGCTGTACATCTTTTCCCCCTCCTATTGCTAACCCTTTTGGAGTGATTTCTAGGGTTTGAATCAACATTTACCCTTGTGAACAAGTCAGCCTTAAAATCCCCTGGAACGCCTCACATGTTTCCTTTTGTTTTAGTCGCGCTTCATTGGCTTGTACAAATTGCAATGTATAACGAGCACCTTGCAAATTCCACCCAGTCACAGTCGATTTCTGGCGATAGCATGTTCATCTATACTCTGGATACTTACCTGCTTTAAGCTATTTCTCTAATTTATGGATGGTTCTTTTTCAGTTGAATTTAATAAAAAAATATAAAAAAATGCAGGAGAAGCGAAAGGAGGAGTTCTAAAAGAGAGAAAGAGAGAGAGACAGAGAGAAAGAGAAAAGGAGATAGAGGTGGAAGATAAAAAGATTAAGTGATAAAGATAGAAGGAAAATAAGCAGGCGCTGGAGATCAAATTGAGAGGCAAAAGGAGGGGTTCGGATTCAGTCGGAGATTCACTTTTTTGCATTCCATTTCATACCCGTCTGTCCAAAAATCGTTTTTGGAGCCAATTGTTATAGGGATCGAATCCCAGGTATGTTGTCGTTAATTAACTTTCCCTTCTGATTAAACTTGATTTATCGCTTGTTATTAATTAACTTAACCTCCATTTTAGAGTATAGAAGATGATTTTAGGTCTGATTAGATGTTTATTCAAGCCGATAGAGAATTTAGAGGATAAACAAAGACATTTTTATCATTTTAGTTTTGTTTGAACATTGACATTCCTTTAGACGTACAAGATAAGGGTTTATTGATTATTTGGTTTATGTTATTGATATCTGTGTTTTTGGTGGTGATTTTACTGAAGAAACATGAATCTGCTGAGAAATCTTGGAAAGAACTATCCTGATAAGAGATACTTTTTAGGATTTTAGGTTCTAATTTTGATTTTTCTTGATGTTCTTAATCTGGTTTTTGGTTCTACTTTACTTTTTTTCCAAGACAAGGCAGTCTAACAGTAACATTACAATATATATATATATATATAGGATGAGGATGTATGCATGCTAACTGCTCGACTAAATTCCACGGAGATTGATGATATTTCTGAGTTATTGGAGAAGGGTAAAACCGTGAGCCTCTAGGCTTTGAATTATAAGGAATGGATAGACTGAGAAAGGTAATTTTTATGGTGATAAAATTGGATTGCTAACATTAAATCATATACAACAATCAGGTTGTTTAGAATAAGCATAATCTTTATGTGTTTAAATATTTAAATTATTACGGTTAAGTTAGGGGTTGATGGCGGAATGGCGATAGGTCGGGAGCCTATAGACCCTTGTGTTGATGACGAAATGGAGAGTAGGCCGTAAGTTTAGATACACATATTATTGGTGGATCGGTGAAAGGTCGTGAGCCATTGTTTGTATGCATGTATATGTATTGTGATATATGGTATCTTGGGAAGCTCACTAAGCCTCGGCTTACAGTTGTTGAATAATTATTTTTTAGGTTGTTCTTCTGATCATAGAAAGGCTCCAACATGACTGTACTCGCATCGAAGAAATTAATAATGTTTTTAGACTTCCGCTAAAAGTCTCTTTTATGTTTAATAAATGTACGACAATGATCTTTTAATAAAGATGGGCTTTTGGATTTATCTTTCAATAAAATGGGCTTTTGGATATATTTTCTATATGTTTGAAAAAAAGTATATGTTGAAAATCGGGATGTAACAAGTTGGTATCAAAGCCTTGGTTTGAGAGAATTGGATGAACATTCATGTGATTCCAGACTCAAACTGAGGATCTGAATATCTTAAAAAGTCTTTTTATGAAAAACAACTTTATTCAAATAAAAAGTGTGGTGCGTACAGTCAGTCGGAGCTCAGAAAGGAAAGTGATTGCCAAAATATTCGTATTTGTTATGGCTGTTGATATATGAGATGGTAGAAATGCATGCTAGTATGTAGGCTAGGGATCTTTTCATGAATTGCTAGTTAGAATTGCCTGACACTTACGATGTCTTATAGCCTAAGGATTTGGTTGTTAATTGCTACATAGAACCTATATTAATATTAAATAGTTATGTGCCAAATATGATAAGTTGCATGCTCCCATAATTAAATAGGTTTAGATTGCCTGATTTGGCGCTATTGCGCAGCTCTTGTTTGAGTCCAACCGTTGTAGTGCTAGATTATTCAGTCGACGAACTGTTTAATTTTAGAGGCATGCAATCGTATTCATCAAATAATTAGTTAGTATTAGCAAAAGTTCATCCTCGGCAAGTAGTAGGGTAAAAATGGAAGTAATCCTAGAGCGGGAGTCTAGGAAATTTAATATATGCTTAATATGGCGTATATTCATGCGGTAGGGCATCAATAAAGACGCAAAATCCTATTGGAATCTAACAAGATCTTTTTTTATGTGCTCATTAAGACACATACATATATCTTTAGTGGTCATCATGTGTAGTGTTGGAAAGTGACTTGGAAACTTCGGGACAATTTTTAGGACAAGTATGAGTAGGTGTCAAAGGTAGTAGAGGCCTATACTACTAGAAGCATAGGAGTCGCACTTAGATCAGGAAGAATCGGAAAGTTACTAAGGCACTGGTAGATAGTGTAGCTAACACTATAAAATTCCTTTGTGTTATCATTACCTGTTGTACGGTGATGTTTAGAAGAGTGAATTTAAGTTCCAGCCCAACTAGGGCATAAAAGATTGAGTCTGAATACAATAAATTTGCTTAAGAGAGTGGGTTCTGAGAACCTTGTTCGGAATAGTTCCAACTTTAGTCATGAGATTTAAGTAGGAGATAATCACAATGATTGACAGAAGAATTGCAGCCTTTGTTGGGGCGAAGTAACTAGTAGCTATAGTTGCTACCTGTTATGGTGTGATTGTATGTAGACCTATCATAACCTAAGGAATAAGGATAAAGCTTTTGGAATAGGGAGAATAAAAGAGAAGGAAGGTGTCTTCTATACCAGGGTTTATCTCGTAGAGATAAGAATTCAAATCGTTATGAATCTTTTTGTAACAAAATGTTATTAGGTTATGATCACTAAGTTTGTTACTGTAGCCAAGATAGATACTAATTCATAAGACGAGTTAGGAAGGAACGTGTGTGCTCATTGGAAGTTGAGTCTATGACTCAAAATTTGGGACTGGAGTTCCATCAGAGGATTAAAGAACATGTGCAGGTTCAGACACATTGATCGGCAAATAGGTTCAGCACAATAGATTCTCGCTCGAGAGATTAGGGACGGGGAATTCATTGTAGAGAGTATAAAAAGACAAATCTGAGTGTGCTCTGTACATTTGCAACTGCGTGTTCCAGAAAACAGTTGAGATAACCATTATGAGAAGGTCAGTGGGAAGGTGAAAAGTCGATCGGTCTAGATAATAGCAGGAGGGTATTAGATTCAGCAACCATTCTTTATTATTATTTTGACTAGGTTAGCCATATCCTCCTATACCATTACGTATACATGTGAATCGATGTGTTTCTTGAAGGTTGTGCTTGGAAAAGCTTTGAACTATTTTGGTCCACGATACGAAGAGATCACTTACGGTGAATACAAGTAGTAATACTATGATGGAAATATAAAAGGTCATTGGATATGACAAACATGAGTTTCTTCAAAGTCAAAAGGGCATACATATAGCATTGGAAGAGCTAGTTTGGATCGGTAATGAGCAACAGTGGACGATGGGTTAAACCCAAGTGGGGGAGAATCGACCTCTGAAGTGAGTGTGCAATAGGAAGTTTGACTATTGGTTTCAACAACAAAAGTCTTGGAGATTTGCAACGCAAATAGGTGGAAGTTATTTATTTCACTTTAATTAGTACGGGTAACAGAAAAAGGTAATATTCTAAAAGAATACCCATAGAGTTATATGTTTCTCAAAGTAGTTATCGAGGAATGGTTAGATTTTCCTTTCTAGCATTAGGTAGAATCCAGGAGTTACAAGATCCTCAGATTCAGCTCAGATGGCCAAGAGAACCATATAGGTCCATGCGTTCAAGGATTTATTCCCGCATCAAATGAGCCATTTGACTAGAAATTCATTAGGTCACATACTTCACTATAAGGAGCATAAAATACATTCGTGTAGAAAAAGGATGGACCATTTTATACATATATATCAGACATAGAGAGTTTGAGTTAAGCCATAGTAAGCATCTAGTAAATCTACGTTAAGAATTGACGATAGTAGAAGCAATGACAGAAGTGAGCGCGTTTTCTTTACGAATCACCATTTGAGGCACGTATAAGTAAGACAAGAGAATCCTAGGAACATATTGTTTGAAAGTGGAAGTGCCCATTCAAAGAGGTAGAAATACCTTCCGAAGTTAACTAATGTATCAACAATATACATGATACGATTGGTGAATCGAGTCGTTGATCCATACTTGGCCAGTTAATCTTGACGTTATCGGTAGAAGTGAAGATAACTAAGGACCCCTATAATGGATTTGTAAGGTTCAGATAAAGAAACGACTCCTCGTTAACGCTTGTGTAAGCAATTTTGGTTGCTGGAGATTTAATCATGGAGACGCCTCGCCAATGTAGGTGTGACTGTAATAGTAAAAATAAATAAATAAATCAAACTGCAAGCAACAAGAGGACCCAAGGATTTCCTCTGGGAGTTAGAATGGTAGTAGTGGCAGGATATCATCAGAAACTTGTTTAAGCTCTCCAAGTTTTCTTGGATGCATAATTTCAATTGATTATAAAGGACACCTAAGAAGTTAAAGTAAGTTCCTAGGTACGTATGTTCAATTGAAGGTCATGGTCGAGTGCGACTACGTATGCGTCTAGTGATACGTTAGTGTTATTTTAGACTTCAGGGTAAACTATGTGTTTGGTTTAGTCATTCCATTTATTGATAATTGAGTAAGATATTATTAAATTATAATCGAATCTATAAAATGTGTAGGTTAATATAGGGAAACAATTAGAATTTAACATCCGTGTTGCATAAGTTCAGGGTTTCAAATCGATTATAGCCTTATGAGGCTAAGTAACAAAGGCATGTTGTGATTTATAGAGATCAAAAGGGATGATGGTCGGGTTCTTTCATTACAGTTGCGAGTCTACAAGCCACTGAGGTGTTCAACGTGAGTCTTTAGACCCGATGGGGGATGATGACAATAATGACCTAGTATCGTAGTCCTAGTAGTCGGATATTGTACTGAATTATCCCGAATGCGTGTGTATGCAATCGATTGAATGTTAGTGATGTTCCAATGTAGGTAGAGTAGTTAGAGCATCGTGAGAAGGCTATTGGTGACCAAGTGTTCATTATAATCTAGTAGGCGGGAAGCCTTATGATGAGTCCGTCAACAATATTAGTCAACAATACTAGGGTATTGATTCCAAAGTTTCAAACCAGTAAATCTGTTATAGTAGCTTTGGTTAAATTTCAGGTTGTTGCAACATCTAAAATTTAATAATTCGATAGTTTTTCGTTGGAGTGTAATACATAAATTTCCCTTGTTATTCGCTTCTTAATGAGTCGACAGTGTTCCTAGTCACAAAACGAATCGACATTTTATGTCTAATAGCTATCTACGATTGGAAGAGAAAGACATTTCGGAACATGATGATTGGTTTGGTAAAAGTGTAGTGAAAACATCGGGAAGGATTAGAATGGGCGTGGGATCCGGAAGAAGAGATGAGAAACAACTACCCAGAGTTATTTAGTTAGATTTCGGGGACGAAATCCTAGTAAGCGGGGGAGAGTTGTAACACCCGTATTTTCAATAATAATTGACTACATTAATTATATTGGTCATAAATTAAATCTCTATTATATAATTGCTAAGATTTTGTATTCATATATTATAATAATTAGTTTTTTTTTTTTGGAAACTGCAAATATATTAAAAAAACTAGAGCCTTCACCTAGCAAGGAACTAGATGAAGGACCAAAAAATACAAAACAAATTGAAAATTACAAATCAGAAAACGGAGAGATTAACCACTCCTCCCAATTGTAAATACTATTCTTACTTCTATACTTCAACCAGTAAAAAAACATTGACTTTATGCAATCAATACCATAAGATGGTGAAGTCCCCTCTATTTGGAATAGGCGTTTATTTCTGAATCTCCATAAATTCAACAGCAAACCATAGCAGATCCCCACCAGCCTTTCCTTTTTCTTTTCGCAGTTCCATCTTGTGCCAACCAATTGAAGAAGATCATAAGAATTCTTCAAAGAGTTCTAAACATGTGATAATCAACACCAACCCAATATATTATTCCTGATCATAGTCGCAAATGGACAGTTCATAAGAACATGTTCTGAACATTCAACCGCCCCAATACACGAACAGCACAACAAGGAATTTACTGCAATACCTCTCTTGTCTAACACCACAGTGGTTGGAATTCTAGCTTGTACTGCCCTCCAAATAAAACATGTCACCTTAATGGGTACCACCTTACTCCAAAGAATCACAGAAGTCTCAGGGATGTAGACCTGCGAAACGTCCACAATCTTTCTGAGACAGCTGACTGAGTAACTGCCATCACCTGATAATTTGCAACTCCAGTGGTCCAGTCCTATTCCAAGATGAATATCAATAATATCCCTAGTTAGGGCAGAGACCGCAGAGTCTAAACCCAGATCACCCGGTATAGACTTCCAACTCCATACATGGTTTGAATCCGTAATTCTTTCAGACACCTTACATCTTTTCTTTGTTTCTAGTTCAAATAGGGTAGGGTATTTAGTCTTAAGATTCTCGGACTATATATATATATATATATATATATATATATATATATATATATATATATATATATATATATATATATATATATATGCAAGTATACATAAAGATTATATAACCTTAAATCATTATGGATGTAAATGGTTGCAACATATGTAAACAACGTGTTAGTTTAGAAATGAAAGATATTAATTAGTTAAGGTGTATATATATATATATATATATATATATATATATATATGTATATTAATTAGTTAAGGTATATATATGTAATTATGGTGAAAATTCATTGGATAGAGATCAGAATAACACGTATGTGTATTTGTTTGGATATGTATATCCAATAACCAATCAAGAAATAAAACGTTAGTATGTAGGTGTCAAATGATGAAGATATTTGTATTAAATTTTTGGTACGGTATCCTTATCATGCTACACAAATTTTAAGTATAAATATCGGCATGTATGAGTGAATTTCTATTCATTCACATCTACTATAATCAATATGAAAACTTAGAAGGAACCAAGGGATATCTTGGAAAGCAGTAGGAGGGATACATCTATTATATCAAGTAAGTTATCTCACTATACTATGTATTGCAATATATATTAATGTATGTTAGGATAGAAAGCTAGTAGAGTAAAAATATAGTTTTTATGTGTTTTATGTTATTATATTTGAGTCATTGAGTAGATCCGGAAATATAGTCTCTATGTGCTTATTGTTACTATACTTGAACTAGTAGAATAAGCGTAATCTTTATGTGTTTAAATATTTAAAGTGTTACGGTTAAGTTAGGGGTTGATGACGGAACGACGACAGGTCGGGAGCCTATAGACCCGTGTGTTGACGACGAAATGGCGAGTAGGCTGTAAGTTTAGATACACATATTATTGGTGGATCGGCGAAAGGTCGTGAGCCATTGTTTGTATGCATATATATGTATTGTGATATATGGTATCTTGGGAAACTCACTAAGCCTCGACTTACAGTTGTTGAATAACTATTTTTTAGGTTATTCTTCTGATCATAGAAAGGCTCCAACATGACTGTACTCGCATCGAAGAAATTAATAATGTTTTTAGACTTCTGCTAAAACTCTCTTTTATGTTTAATAAATGTACGACAATGATCTTTTAATAAAGATGGGCTTTTGGATTTATCTTTCAATAAAATGGGCTTTTGGATATATTTTCTATATGTTTGAAAAAAAGTATATGTTGAAAATCAGGATGTAACAGATACCATTTGCGGGCATTCCAGATTTCACTCACGAGGAGACATATAGGTTTATCCGATTATTACTAATATGTGAGACCTTCTTTCTACGCTACGATTTAGCTCTAGGTTGTTCCACCTTGAGCTTAAAACTTAACATAGGATATACCTTTGACCCAAAAGCTTTTCTTTACGTAGTTCTTACCCTACCATATTTACTTTGAATATCCTAATTCAAGCACAAACCATTCCTCTTATGGAAAAATTTATAAGCTTTACTTCAAGACCCCTAGATGAACTAGTGATTATCAAAAGTATACCATCATCTTATACTTTCAAAATTACTAACATATTTCACACCCAACACCAACCTTAAATTTTTATTCCCGGTCAAACATCACACTACAATGTTGTATGAATCTTTCCTAAAAATTTTGAATCCTCCTTCGAACCTTATTATTTTCATAAATGAAGTTTAACTTAATAGATAGCTCATGAGTATTTAGCAAATGCTTTAAAACCTACACATGTCTATTTATTTACCAACATAAATCAAGGATTGAATTTTGAAATAAAACTCAACCTAAGATTTAAATATACTTACGGATATTGTCCTTAAAATTTTAATTATAACAAATCATTGTTGGTGCTACCTTCCATTTCTTTTTCCCCCGCACTTTATTTATTGCTCTCAATCTGATTTGAGATCTTGTGCTTATCATTTTTCTAAATCCGGAAAGTATATGTGAAAGATATCTTTTTTTTGTGTTTCTTTACTTAAAAACATAAAAAGTTTTAAATATTACAATTATCTATCCTTAAAATGATTGTTTCTGGTAGAATCATTGAATTAACATTGCATTATTTTCAATGATTGATATTTTTACTCCTTTCTTAAAATAGCATTCTACTTTGCAATCTCCAGTGAATTCCTAAACTCTCATACTTGTTTACATAAATACCTTGAATCCTCTTAAACTTGTATTTGTCTTGACTTAGACAATTTATCACACGCCCAAATCGGAACGACGAAAATGTTCAGGGGTGGAGGACGTCATGTACAGTATCACAACAATTGTATAATAGTAATCAAAGTAAAAAAAAACCCATTGCATTGATAATAAAATGTTTCCATTGTATTTGCAACATTGTTTGTATAACAACAAAATGTATAGCAAAAACTATAGACGAGACACCGTTCATGCTTCATCATCTCAAAAACCTGTAGTATACCTCTCTACTGGTTCCCTGAGATACAAGTGATTTTGAAAGTGTATCAACATTTAAGTTGGTGAGTTCATAAGTATGTTTTTATGATGGAAATTTTGTTATTATTTCTTGAAAACATTTGAATCTTCCTCCAGAAAATCCAATATTTTCTTTAGCAAATGAAATTTAGCCTTAGGCCTTAAGACCAAAATGTATGGTTGTTATTGTACTTTGTAATAGTATATGTAGTCGTACTCTGTAATAGTATATGTAGTCTTATTAATGAATAAAACCATATTATAAATGATTCCCTATATTGTATATTGTACAAGCATATTCTGTACTAGGGAAGTAGTGTATCGTAGTAATATTTGTCTGAAAACCTTTTTATATGAATGCATGGAACCCAATAGCTGTAGTGTATAGTAATAGTGTTTTTATGAAAACCTTTGTATGAATGCCTGGATCCCACCAGTTGTAGTGTAAAATAGTGTACTATAGTTTCATTATTTAAAATAAAACCATTGAGGTAGTCTTAATCCCGTAAAAAATGTTTTAGATAATACTATTATGAGTTTCATATAACAATGATAATCTGAATGATGGCCTCTACGACGTTCTTTAGGTGTCGGAAAGTTATGTCGTTTGTCACCCCAGGCCTGTCAGTGTAACTGTAGCTAACAGTTTAGGTTCGGGATGGTCAGTCCCGTATAGATCTATTCAAAAACTCACGCTCTCCCTCCAGGTGACCCTGGTTATAATTTATAGGACTTGAACCAGTACCTTGGTTGGTACAATGAAGTAGTGCCTCACAACCCTATGTTAACTAGCTTACGTGTACTGTGATAGTGTTCACTTGTACTGTTATAGTGTTCTCTTGTACTTATTAATTAATAAAACCATATTATAAATGATTACCTATATTGTATGTTGTACAAGCGTATTCTGTACTAGAGAAGTAGTGTATCGTAGTAATATTTGTACGAAAACCTTTTTATATGAATTCATGGAACCCACTAGCTGTAGTGTATAGTAATAGTGTTTTTATGAAAACCTTTGTATGAATGTCTGGATCCCACCAGTTGTAGTGTAATATAGTGTACTATAGTTTCATTATTTAAAATAAAACCATTGAAGTAGTCTTAATCCCATAAAAAATGTTTTAGTTAATACTATTGTGACTTTCATATAACAATGCTAATTTGACTGGTGGCCTCTACGACGTTCTTTAGATGTCGGAAATTTATGTCGTTTGTCACCCCAAGCCTATCAGTGTAACTGTAGCTAACAGTTTACGTTTGGGATTGTCAGTCCAGTATAGATCTATACAAAAACTCACGCTCTCCCTCCAGGCGACTCTAGTTATAATTTATAGGACTTGAACCAGTACCCAGGTAGGTACAATGAAGTAGTGCCTTACAACCCTATATTAACTAGTTTACGTGTACTGTTATAGTGTTCTCTTGTACTTAAAATTGTATGTGTCACCTTGTATTGTTGTACTTTCTAATGGAAAATAATTATACTTAAATAATTATTTAGTAGTGTATCCTTGAAATACTGTAATAGTGTAGTATTCCATAAACCATACTTTTTTTAGTTTATATACTTGTTTCTGTTTAGTATTCTTGATCTTGTAAAATAGTGTAATGTTTCCCAAACTATACCTATTATAGTTTAAGTGTTTGCTCTGTAATAAACTGAAAACCTTTGCAATTTAACAGTATATATAAAGTGGTAGCAAGAGATTCCTGAAAAATACCCTTTTGCTCGACATGTTACAAAAGGACTAAAAATATATATAAATATATTTTTTATAAAATGCAGTGAGAAAACAGTTTGAATCAATTGCAAATAGTTTGAAATCGTTTGATTATTGACACAAGAGTCCTTGTGTTTTACTTGTATCCCCCCCCCCTAAAAAAAACATTGAAAATTACTGAAAACATAGGGGTATGAACTCACCTCTAGTGAGTATTCGTGTTCATGTAGCGAAACTGTAGAGATGATCCTCGGGCTTGCGAACGTGGACATAACGGTATCCTAATAATATTTAAACACGTAATTGTATTTAAATTAGCGAAATAATTAATTAAAGTGTTAGACAACACTTAGTTTATGGAAGGAATACTTACAAAAATTACTGAGAATTATTTGGAGTGATGGTAAGTTTTTTCGGTCTATCCCGCACCGAAATCCCTTGATTTCGGTCTTAAATCCTGAACCGAGAAGCAAGTTCACGATCTTAAAGGGTTCTTGGTCTAAGTGAATTCTCAGTCTAGATGGTTTTCATTCAGGCTTGAAGATTTGACGATTGTTCTTCGTGTTTTTGGTGTTCTTGGTGAAAATTATGAAGATTTGAAATATTTTGCTTGAAGATTTGGAGGTTCTTGGATGATACTTGAGAGCAAAATGGGTGTGTTTTCGGTTCGAAAAGTGAGAAATGACTTAAGTTGTCGAGTTTAATCATATATATCGTGAGGGTTCTTGGTCGGAAGGGAGTTCTCGGCCAAAATTTGTTTTCGGTGGGGGTTTACGATCCGAAGGTTCTCGGCTACAAAAAGACAACTTTTGCTTTTTAAGTGCATTTTATTCCTTTAAAACAAAATACTTATATAAACATCGTTTATATAATTTAAATCATATTCTAACCCTTATGAACCTTATGAAATAAATGGATCTTGGAATTTTATTTAAAAGGGTTTGACTTTCATTGACTTGAAAACAACGGGTTGGTACATTATCCCGCCATTAGAGGGAATTTTGTCCCAAAATTCTTTTTGTAGAGAGTACATCATGGAATAGGAAAAAGATGCGCGTACTTTCGTTGCATCTGATCTTCTTGCTCCCAAGTGAATTCTAGTCCCTGCTTGGCATTCCAGCAAACCCTCAGTATTTGTATGCGACTTTGTTTCGTTCGTTTGACTTCTATATCCATGATTTCTATTGGTTCTTCCACGAATTGTATACTTTCATTTATCTCGATTTCATCGAGTGGTATCACAAGAGTTTCATAAGAAAGACACTTCTTTAGATTCGACACGTGGAAAATAGGATGTACGTTATTAATTTTTTATGGTAGTCGAAGTTTATAAGCTACTGGCCATATTCTAGCGAGAATCTTGAATGTCCCACTATACATTGGATTTAGTTTTCCACGCTTTCCGTAACGTATCATTCCCTTCTAGGGTGAGACATTCAATAGAACTCGGTCACCAACCTGGAATTCCAAGGATTTTTGTCTCTTGTCTGCATAACTCTTCTGTCTGTCTCTAGAGGATTTCAGTCGTTCTCGGATTCGAACGATCTTCTATGTCGTTTCTCTAATGATATTCGGGCCAGTGAGAGTGCTCTCAGGAACTTGTGCTTTAGGTAACTGCATGTTACCCACCTCAGCCCAACACAGTGGGGAGCTACACTTGCGGCCATAAAGGGATTCAAATGAGGTAGCCTTGATGCTAAGGTGATAGTTGTTGATATATGAAAACTCAACAAGTGGAAAATGGATATCCCATGATTTACCAAAGTCAATCACACATGCTCTCAACATGTCTTCTAGTGTTTGAATAGTTCTCTCACTCTACCTGTTAGTTTGTGAGTGGTAGGCTGTACTCATGTCCAGCCTAGTTCCTAGAGATTTCTGTAACGACTGACAAAATCTTAAGGTGAATCTACTGTCTCTATCAGAGATAATAGAGATTGGCACACCATGCAGTCATAAGGATTGCACCTAAGTGCTAAAGGACCTTGCTATAGTGTTTGGGGTTCAAGGGCAAACTCCCTTGGAGTTTACGATTTTCATGACTTTAACCTAATTAGTTTATGGTCGTAAACTCAAAAGTTTACGGTCGTAAACTCCTCTCTTTTTGAGCATATGTTGGTTTGAGGTTTTGCAAGTCCTTTGGAGCATTTCTACTTGGTGGTTTGGCCTTTGGAAGAGATTAGGGCATCATTACACACCTTTGAGTAGTTTACGGCCTCATGGTCATTTCTCTTTGGGTTTACTACCTTAAACTCATGAGTTTACTACCTTAAACTCATGAGTTTACTACCTTAAATCCATAAGTTTGGTATTTAGGGGTTTTCAAGTCCTTAGCTCAATCATGGCAATAGTCTAGGTTAAATTTAGACATAAGGAATAACCATTGGACTTTTATGGGACTTTTATGCACTTTTTGGGGTGTTTATGGTTTTGGGAGATCCCCAGACCGTAAACACATAAAAATGGAAGTATTTGGTGCTTTTTGGGTGATTAACTCATCAAGGATGAAGCAAGACAAGTCCCTAAGGCATGGTGAAGCATCTAGGCACCTTAAGGCACCACTTTGCACCATAAATGGTGTTTACGGTTTTGGGAGCCTCCCAAAACCGTGAACACCTTTATATTGGTGTTCTTGGGACTTTTCTTTGATGTTAATATGTAGTACAAGCTTAAGAAGACTCAAGGATGGAAGTACTTACTATAAGGAAGCTTGGATTTAGCTAAAAGTCCAAGAACACTTAGTGTGTGTTCTTGGTGTTCTTGGTGTTTTTGGAAATCTAATCAAAACACATAAAAGAATGGATGAATAGATGTACAAACACTAGATTAAGTATTAAACCAACTTGAAATGTTTAGAACACTTACTAGTTTAAAGATCTAGAATAAAATATAGGATGATACATGAAAGGATATAATGAGTTTACTCTTTTGGGGAGTAAACATATTATAACTAGACTTAGGGAGTAAACTCATGGATAAGCATGAGTTTATGGATTTTTGGGATGATTTTTCGACCCAAACGAAATAGTTTGGTCGGGAACTTCAAAGACGCGAGGTGTTTGCATTTTTTAAAATTCAAAACCCGAGACGACACTTTCTTTCACCCGTTCATTTAAAAATAATATTAAAATAATCAAATGAACTTTATTTTTCCCAAAAACTTGTAAAAGTGAACTTGACTTATAATATGAAGTGATTGACTTTTAGGGTTTGACCGAATGAAAATTTCGGGTTGTAACATCATCGCCCCGTTAAAGGGAATTTTGTGACAACCCGAAATTCCCATTCTGTACAAACTATATCACTTCAATAGAAGTTATAGCAGTCACATTTAATTTTCAGACTTTTTCGCGTAAGTTTGAGTAATTCAGGGTTTACACTTCAGGAAATATCAGGAGAGTGGGTGCACTAGGGTTTTGTGCAACACTGTTATTCCAACACTCTATTATATTAGAGATCATTTCAGGAATAAAAATATTTTCTGCCAAAAATATCTCAGGACTATAAATAGAATTCTGAACCAAATTCATTCATTATTCGCATTTCCAACTAGAGAAAAGCCATTTTCTCTCTCACGGATCTTCGGGTTTTTATCCCAAATCGTGAGTACCTCTTTCTAGTAGTGTTAGAAAGCTTTATATGTGTTTATAACATGATTTAGAAGGCTAAATCACTAGATTTAGGAGTTTACTCCCCAAGGTGTTCTTGGGCGGTAAACTCCCGAAACAAAGCCGAGACCGACCCTTGTGTTATGCTACTACCTTGGACTTGTATAGGAGTTTACTAGGAACATGAAATCAAGCAAAGATCACCCAAGTTTAGGAGTTTACGGCCCAAGAATATCTTAGGCCGTGAACTCCAAATTCAAGCTCCAAATGGTGCTTTTAAGGCACCTAAAGCATTAGACATTTACTAGAAATTGTTCCCAATTAAATCAAGGACCAAAACACATCAAAATCACCTTCCAAAGTGAGTTTACAGCCAAGACATGGTTCTTGGGCCGTAAACATGAAAGAAGGGCACTAAAGTGTGCCTAATGCCTTCATATGCTTTAGGTAAAAGTCTAGAACCTATCCTACATATGCAAGAGACTTGAAAACAACAAAAACACCATTCCCAGGGAGTTTACGGCCGAAAACTCCAAAGGAAATGGCCTTGGGGCTGTAAACTCCTCTAAGGAGTGATTCTAGGCCTTAAACCCTTCAAAGAATTTAACCACCAAGTTGGATTAATTCTAGGAATCATTTGGAACTTCAAAACACACAATACACCCATGGTTGGGAGTTTATGGCCGTAAACTCAAGAGTTTACAACCATAAACTCCATGTGTGATGGTATAAGGAGAGTAAACTCATATATGGGGTCCTTTGGAACCCTAAACACAAGCGCCTTGTCCCGCAATAGGTTCGATGCAATCCTTAGGGCTTAAAACACTTATATAAAGTGTTTGTTATGTCTAGGATGTCTTAACATTGTCAATTAGTGACTTGAGACTAATTGAGTGCATATATGTGTGACTATATGTTTATTAGGATCGTAGTGTGTGTACAAGTCCTCACTTGACGCCTAACAATCCTACACCGTCCAGTTCATCAAAACTACCAACTACAGGTGAGTTCATACCCCTAATCAATGTTTTCAATGATTTTAAATGCTTTAAAATGGGGGGGATACAAGTAGAAATAAACATGTTATTAAATCATTGATATGTATTTTATAATTGTGTTTGTCAGTTAACAGATTTCACATACTAGAAAATGTGATGCATGAAATGGTTTTAAATCTTAAAAATACATTGTTATCAAATGTTTTACCTTTGAAATGTTTATTAAAATGACATCAAGTCATTGTTAATTATTGTTCAAAACCCATAAGATGTCTTACAAAACCATTTTACATTCTTGAACTAAACTATGCATATACACTTATATTCTTATATATGTATTGATGTTATGGTTTACACCATTCATTTAGTTTTCCCACACCCTTGAGTAGTAAGAGTGTATAAACCTACTTGAAAAACCATTTACCTTTCAGTTCATTCATGAGTCTATACCAGTACATTACCTGATACATGAGTACATTTACCTTTGATTACATGATACATGAGTACATTTACATACACTTACATGATACATGAACATGCTTACATGAACACATTACATGAGTACCTTTACGTAGATACACTTACCTGTGTATATTAACATGAATACTTGTATCTCGAATTGCGAGGATGATTTGTTAGTTCCTTTTGTGTAAATCTTCCTGCATATCCCTAGTACCTCGGGATATTTAGACAGGACCCTATCCCTAGTACCTCGGGATATCTAGTCGGGACCCTATCCCCAGTACCTCGGGATATATGGACGGGACTAACCACTCCGGAACCCAGCTGTTAGCAACAGTGGGTGATGAATATCAATGGATGTCTACGGTTATTACTTATACTAGGAGTACCTTTACAGGGACTAACCCTTCCTCGGCCCTGCTGCTACTACAAAGGACAATTGGACAATCTTTGGATGTTCATCAGGTTATATATGTTGTGTTAGCCCTAGTACCTCAGGATAACAATTACATACGTCGTGTTAGCCTTAGTACCTCGGGATAACACTTACATTAGTAATTTTTCCTGTTTACTTTATTTTGTGATACTTTCACATAAACGATGAGTTAGACTAAGTACTTTTAGTACTAGTCAATAGAAAGGAAAAACTATCATTTTACTTACAGAACATTAGGGTCTTGATAGAAGACTATCATATCATTTTCCTGTTTTACTTTATTTTGTGATATATTCACATAAACGATGAGTTAGACTAAGTACTTTTAGTACTAGTCAATAGAAAGGAAAAACTATCATTTTACTTACAGAACATTAGGGTCTTGGTAGAAAACTATCATATCATTTTTCTATTTTACTTTATTTTGTGATATATTCACATAAACGATGAGTTAGACTAAGTACTCTCAGTACTAGTCTATAGAAAGGAAAACCTATCATTTTACTTTGTCATAACAAAACATTCGGGTCTTGGTAGAAGACCACATTTCATACTTATATCAACTGTTCTATTTAAGGATTTATACGACATTCTTAACAGCATTCCAAAACAGGACAATAACACATAAATACTTATGAATTCACCAGCTTTAAAGTTGATACTCGCTTTCAAAATAACTTGTATTCTCATGTCATCAGTTAGACAGGTGTGATGGCCATGTTTTTGAGAAGATGGAGCACAGACAAGACTCGCCTTATTTTTATTATTCATTTTATTGTCGTACATTATGAAAGAACACACATGTATTAAAACTTTACTTTTAATGCAATGGATGATGTTGTTGCTTGTTTACTACTTTACACTATTATGATACTTCACATGACGTCCTCCACCCCGGAATGTTTCCGCTGTTCTTGGTTTTGGGGTGTGATAGATTGGTATCAGAGCATAGTTTATAGTGAATTAAGTATATCAACCCATAAAAGATATACTAACTATAAATACATAGGGATTAAAACACTCTGTCTAATAGAATATACTTATAAATAATAAAATATTTAACAAACTATACTTTCCTGCATTCATACTAAAATCAGTGTCACAATGACAAGAACAAAAGTATTATGATTGTTGAATATCACAGGTAAGCTCGGGGATGTATGGTCATTCTTGGGAGTGGCATAGCCTGATCAACTATGCTATTCCGAGGAGTGATTAGCACATGCCCAAGAATGGTTGTGATATGGCAACAAATCTAAAAACTTACCAACATTACCACAATGAGAACATTATAACAGAACCTAAGCCTAAAATACCATTGGGGTGTTTTGTGTTACTATAATGAAATCTTCATTCCTAAGTTTATAATTGCTAAGTGGATACGCTAAAGTTATATGTAACTAGGATGTTATAGACTTAGAATCGGTGAAATTTTTGCTTTACCCCTATTCCTTGTGAATTTGGAGTTGAGGCCACTTATTCGGAGGCCTATCCTATGTTGATTACATATAACTGGTATGCACTTTACAAATAGCGATGGAACTAATGAAGATTTCCTATATAATTATCTAGATAGTTCGTCTAATAATTATTTTCTTACCCCAAATTCTCGCGTAGATAACATGGCTGGATTCCGTCCCCACGACAACCTGTTCCTTCCGAACGCGGTTATTGCTGGATGGTTTGGAGAAGAACCAGTTAATGATCCTCCAATCCCTCTGAATGATCACCATGCTGATGACCTTTCAAACGATGCCATCTCCAAACCCGAGGTTGAGAACCTACCCCAGGCAGCTCCCTTTCCGATTCCTAACCCTCATCCGGCTTTTCATGGCCCGACGCCTGAGTGGGTGGAATGTTTGGAAACATGGAGCCAAGGACAAGATCAGCCCATGCCATTTAATGGTGACCGAAGCTTCTATGACCTGAGCAATGGGGGCTCAGCAGACAGAAGCATGCCAATTCTGATCCGAAGAGTTGCCCGAAACGAAATTCAGGGCAGGATAGCTCTACAACGTATCGCAGAAGTTGATACAAATGGAGGAATGCATATGCTTCGCACCAGTCGCCTTGAACATGCTCGTGAGAGGTTTGAGAAAGACCATGAAACCCTGCTGCAAGCACTGGCTGAATCACGAGCCGAAGTCATGGAACTTCGGGTACGCTAGAGAGTGTACGAAAGATACCTACTTGATGTGGAACGCCAACTGGCTGAACTGAGAGTTCACCAGAGGGATGACCGTTGCCAGTAGTAGATGTGTTACGTTATATTCCTTGTTAGAAAGGAATCGTGTTCCTGTCTATGCCCGATGTGGCATTTTCTATGAAACTATCTTGTACTGTAAGTACTTTAGTTAGGCCCTTTATGCTGTCAAGAACTATCTTCTCTGGATACGATGTAAGACCTTTTATAAGGTCATGAATACCAAAGATCTTGACAGTCGGCTAACCTCTGAGTTATTCTTTATTCAAATACTCTTATCATACTTTCATTAGATTCTATTTGAAACATGCTCTAGTCGAGTCATTGGACTATAGCCATTTAACTCCGGAGACATCCTCAAGTCTCTGGTAATGGTTGGATCATGTTATTCACTAACCAATGATACCTCGGCTCACACAACAAACATCTTGAGACCATTGCATGAACTTACTTCCGATCATTGCTAGGACTGCATCATAGGGATGTAGGTCAAACCTTCGTGAACATACTTCCATTCCGTACTAGGACTGCATAGTAGGGATGTAGGTCAAACCTTAGAGAACATACTTCTATTCTTTACATGAGCGATCGAACTACGTCTAGGTTCAACCATTCTTGCTCACAAATTCATTTTCATTCGGTGTAACAGAATCATGTCACCCAAGAAAAACGATCAGCCCATCAACCAAACACCAACTCTTCAAATTGATGCAGCTACCTTTCAAGCTGCAGTCTCGGCTGCCGTGTCAGCTATTCTGACCCACCTGAACGCTAACAATGCAAGTGTTAGCGAGATTGTTAACAATCATTCCAATCCAAGTAACAAACGGAAGTCTTGGAATAAACCTAAGGACAAGTTGCTTCGAAGGGCGAACAGGAAACAACCACCAGTAACAACCTTCACAGCCACGGCATCAGCACCTCCAACTACCATCCCTTCGGACATCCCAATTGTCCCTAAACCAGCCAAACTTTATGCTGGCAGTCTCCTAAAATGCATTAAATGCAGTTTTCACCACCATGGACATTGTTAGGAGAAGCAATGCTCACACTGCAACAGGAAGGGGCATACATCTCGTGTCTGCAGGACGCCAACAGCTCAGGCCGCTCAAGTGCCAAACACCAATGGGAACCAGGTTTGCTACGGTTGTGGAAAAGTAGGTCACTACAAAAGGAACTGCCCAGGGACACCAATTGCTGGCACAGACGAAAGTCTACTACCAACCACCGCCCTAGGAGAATCTACTCCAGACCCACGTTAATGTAATTTAGGGGTTTCGTTGTAATAGACTTATGAACCATCCCAAAACTAGTGCAACTAGAGTCTTATCTTTTGCTAGATCCCGTCCGCTTAGGGATGCTCGTGTTGCGTATACTTGTCTTTTGTAGTATACCTTGTTCACAGCAATAGTCTTGTAGTAAATCCTAAGTTCAGTAACTCTGTTAATGGTTGCACTGTTGTGTTTTGTCTGTAACGCCTTATTTTCAATTCTAATGTCTTTAGTTTCCATATGTTTCCGACTATATCATGTGACTCGAGTAAATTCGATCCTTGCAATACCAGCTTCATAAATACATCTCTTTCTTAGAAATCGTCTTTTAGCGAAGCCGTCATAGCAGAACAACGAAGTACGCATACAACGAGTACCTTATAGTTCTTTTCCTTTCCAAAAGAATCCCCACAGTATTACTCGTGCAGTACGTCAAATGTAATTCCGGGATTCATAGGGTTGATCTATCACTAAAGAATGTATACAAGAGAGTGATATATAATCAATGTTCTACAGGTTTAGAATTAATGATTCCACTTTAACTTCTTTTCCCTCAATGGGTTGTAAGATTAAGGAAGAATCAGTTATTCGACTACCTTTTCAGTCTTAATTATATACAACTCGTATACACGAAATTGTGATCATTGAATCACGTATGAATTCTAGTATGAACTTCAGGACGGAGACTGTCCAGGAGTACGAGTAATTGCATTGGCATAAGAACAAACCTAGAACCCGATATGACTCTTGTAACCAGATCGCCTTCAGTCTAAACACCTATTGAAGATACAAGAACATCCCAGACAGCACAATGAACTAATCAACAATAGAATTAGAAGACCAAGCTTCTCACCCTTGAGAGCTCCGGTCTTATTCTTACCAGAAGTCGACGGAGTCTATCTTATGTACCTCGACGACCGGAAACATCATTAAGATTTCCTTTAGAAATCGTTTTCTCTACCTCTCCTAGACGAACTGATTGAGCACCCACAGGGAAGGCATTACTTTCAGAAATGGACCTGAGATCCGAATATCACCAGTTCGAGTGTTAAGGAAGGATGTCCTAAAGACTACCCTCCGAACTCGATACTGACACTTCGAGTCCGTAGTGATACCCCTCGGATAGGACCAATATGTCCATAGTATTCATGAGCTAAATGAGTGGAGTACACCTTTCTCACTGGGATCAGTTCGTCATTTCTCCAAGTAATGACTTACTTATCTACCCTCGTAGTAAGAAAGAACCCATAGAAACATTACCCTCGGAGATAGTTTTCGCAAAGTTCTCTAATCATGAGTTTTGGAATTTAGAGCCAAATTTCCTAAGACACACTATTAGTGTTGTGGAAATTCTTGACTACTCTGTCAAATTATCCAAAACCGTTGGGAATTTGTCGACACCGTAGTCACCGACGGAAAATTCGCCAAATTCTAGGTATTACAGACCTACTATCATAGTCCATTCGGAACTCCCCACAAATTTCAGAAACCCTTTCGACTTTGACCCAACAAGGGATGGCCCTTGACTAGGAAGTAAGCGAGAGAAAGAACCTTTGGAATTCCAAGTGAGAGACCAAATTCTTTTGGAAACCTTACTCTGGGAACGGCTTAATACGCTTCGTATAGCATGGAAATCTAAAATCCAATATAGTTAGGACCTTCGAGATTCTTACCAGAATCGGTCCTGCATTTCACAAAATAGACCTACTCCGCGAACTCAGTGACGTACATTTTCCCCTTCGCGTCCCGAACTTGAAACAGTATCCTTCCATTAGGACTTTCGAAATCCCTCTCGATGAGATTGAGATTTACGAGATCCTTGCCTTCGTATTAGAACGGTAGTAACCTTCTACCGAGAGGTCAAGCGGACGAAGCAACGCCGTCGCCCGTTAATGAAAGTTCGTTGGGATACCAACCGAGAACCCGATTTCACTTAGGAGTGCGAGAACCAATCGACTAGGAAGTTCACATAACGACTCGATCATTCGAACATACTTACTTGCTTAAATTCTAATTTCGGGATGAAATTCCTTCTAACGGGGGGATGATCTGACAACCCGAAATTCCCATTCTGTACAAACTAAATCACTTCAATAGAAGTTATAGCAGTCACAGTTAATTTTCAGACTTTTCGCGTAACTTTGAGTAATTCAGGGTTTACACTTCAGGAAATATCAGGAGAGTGGGTGCACTAGGGTTTTGTGCAACACTGTTATTCCAACACTCTATAATATTAGAGATCATTTCAGGAATAAAAATATTTTCTGTCAAAAATATCTCAGGACTATAAATAGAATTCTGAACCAAATTCATTCATTATTCACATTTCCAACTAGAGAAAAGCCATTTTCTCTCTCACGGATCTTCGGGTGTTTATCCCAAATCGTGAGTACCTCTTTCTAGTAGTGTTAGAAAGCTTTATATGTGTTTATAACATGATTTAGAAGGCTAAATCACTAGATTTAGGAGTTTACTCCCCAAGGTGTTCTTGGGCGGTAAACTCCCGAAACAAAGCCGAGACCGACCCTTGTGTTATGCTACTACCTTGGACTTGTATAGGAGTGTATTAGGAACATGAAATCAACCAAAGATCACCCAAGTTTAGGAGTTTACGGCCCAAGAATATCTTAGGCCGTGAACTCCAAATGGTGCTTTTAAGGCACCTAAAGCATTAGACATTTACTAGAAATTGTTCACAATTAAATCAAGGACCAAAACACATCAAAATCACCTTCCATAGTGAGTTTACGGCCAAGACATGGTTCTTGGGCCGTAAACATGAAAGAAAGGCACCAAAGTGTGCGTAATGCATTCATATGCTTTAGGTAAAAGTCGAGAAGCTATCCTACATATGCAAGAAACTTGAATACAACAAAAACACCATTCCAAGGGAGTTTACGGCCATAAACTCCAAAGGAAATGGCCTTGGGGCCGTAAACTCCTCTAAGGAGTGTTTCTAGGCCTTAAACCCTTCCAAGAATTTAACCACCAAGTTGGATTAATTCTAGGAATGATTTGGAACTTCAAAACACACAATATACCCATGGTTGGGAGTTTACGGCCGTAAACTCAAGAGTTTACAACCGTAAACTCCATGTGTGATGGTATAAGGAGAGTAAACTCATATATGGGGTCCTTTGGAACCCTAAACACAAGCGCCTTGTCCCGCAATAGCTTAGATGCAATCCTTAGGGCATAAAACACTTATATAAAGTGTTTATTATGTCTAGGATGTCTTAACATTATCAATTAGTAACTTAAGACTAATTGGGTGCATAAATGTGTGACTATATGTTCATTAGGATCATAGTGTGTGTACAAGTCCTCACTTGACGCCTAACAATCCTACACCGTCCATTCATCAAAACTACCAACTACAGGTGAGTTCATACCCCTAATCAATGTTTTAAATGATTTTAAATGCTTTAAAAGGGGGGGGGGGGAATACAAGTAGAAACAAACATGTTATTAAATCATTGATATGTATTTTATAACTGTGTTTGTCAGTTAATAGATTTCACATACTACAAAATGTGATGCATGAAATGGTTTTAAATCTTAAAAATACATTGTTATCAAATGTTTTACCTTTGAAATGTTTATTAAACTGACATCAAGTCATTGTTAATTATTGTTCAAACCCCATAAGATGTCTTACAAAACCATTTTACATTCTTGAACTAAACTATGCATATACACTTATATTCTTATATATGTATTGATGTTATGGTTTACACCTTTCATTTAGTTTTCCCACACCCTTGAGTAGTAAGAGTGTATAAACCTACTTGAACAACCATTTACCTTTCAGTAAATTATCATAGGGATAATTTGTAGATATCAAACATAATTCCTATTACAAGGAATCACACAAGAGTCAGTTCATTCATGAGTCTATACCAGTACATTACCTGATACATGAGTACATTTACCTTTGATTACATGATACATGAGTATGTTTACATATACTTACATGATACATGAACACGCTTACATGAACACATTACATGAGTACCTTTACGTAGATACACTTACCTGTGTATATGAACATGAATACTTGTATCTCGAATTGCGAGGATGATTTATTAGTTCCTTCTGTTTAAATCTTCCTGCATATCCCTAGTACCTCGGGATATCTAGACAGGACCCTATCCCCAGTACCTCGGGATATATGGACGGGACTAACCATTCCGGAACCCAGCTGTTAGCAACAGTGGGTGATGAACATCTACGGATGTCTACGGTTATTACTTATACTAGGAGTACCTTTACAGGGACTAACCCTTCCTCCGCCCTGTTGCTGCTACAGAGGACAATTAGACAATCTTCGGATGTTCATTAGGTTATATATGTTGTGTTAGTCCTAGTACCTTGGCATAACAGTTACATACGTCGTGTTTGCCCTAGTACCTCGGGATAACACTTACATTAGTAATTTTTCCTGTTTACTTTATTTTGTGATACTTTCACATAAACAATGAGTTAGACTAAGTACTTATAGTACTAGTCAATAGAAAGGAAAAACTATCATTTACTTACAGAACATTAGTGTCTTGGTAGAAGACTATCATATCATTTTCCTATTTTACTTTGTTTTGTGATATATTCACATAAACGATGAGTTAGACTAAGTACTTTTAGTACTAGTCAATAGAAATGAAAAACTATCATTTTACTTACAGAACATTAGGGTCTTGGTAGAAGACTATCATATCATTTTCATATTTTACTTTATTTTGTGATATATTCACATAAACGATGAGTTAGACTAAGTACTTTTAGTACTAGTCAATAGGAAGGAAAAACTATCATTTTACTTACGAAAACATTAGGGTCTTGGTAGAAGACTATCATATCATTTTCTTATTTTACTTTATTTTGTGATATATTCACATAAACGATGAGTTAGACTAAGTACTCTCAGTACTAGTCAATAGAAAGGAAAACCTATCATTTTACTTTGTCATAACAAAACATTCGGGTCTTGGTAGAAGACCATATTTCATACTTATATCAACTGTTCTATTTAAGGATTTATACGACATTCTTAACAGCATTCCAAAATAGGACAATAACACATAAATACTTATGAATTCACCAGCTTTAAAACTGATACTCGCTTTCAAAATAACTTGTAGTCTCAGGTCATCAGTTAGACAGGTGCGATGGCCATGTTTTTTAGATGATGGAGCACAGACAAGACTCGCCTTGTTTTGATTATTAATTTTATTGTCGTATATTATGAAAGAACACACATGTATTAAAACTTTACTTTTAATGCAATGGATGATGTTGTTGCTTGTTTACTACTTTACATTGTTATAATACTTCACATGACGTCCTCTACCCCGGAACGTTTCTATCGTTCTTGGTTTTGGGGTGTGATAAATTTCGTCCTGAAATTAAAGTCTAAGCAAATAAAGTATTTACAGGTAACTAAGGAAAAAGATGAGGATATTTCCGTTTCATCTGATCCACTCGTTCCTAAGTGAATTCAGGTCCTCGTTTTGCGTTCCAACGAACCTTCACTATCGGGATATGGCTTTGCTATGTCCGCTTGACCTCTCGGTCGAGGGTCACTACGGTTTTAAATATGAAAGCGAGGATCTCGTTAATCTCGATCTCGTCGAGTGGCTTACGAGAGTCCTAACGGAAAGGTACTGTTTCAAGTTCGAGACGCAAAGAGTAAAATGTACGTTACTGATTTCGCGGAGTAGGTCTAGTTTGTGAGATATAGGACCGATTCTGGTAAGAATCTCGGAGGTCCTAACTATATTGGATTTAGCTTTCCACGCTTTACGAAGCGTATTAAGCCATTCCCAGAGTGAGACTTCCTAAAGAATTTGGTCTCTCACTTGGAGTTCCAAAGGTTCTTTCTCTCGCTTAACTTCCCTGTCAAAGGCCACCCCTTGTCGGGTCAAAGTCGAAAGGGCTTCTATGATTTGCGAGGAGTTCTGAATGGACTACGATAGTAGGTCTGTACGACCTAGAATTTGGCGAATTTCTGTCGGCGTCTCTGGTGTTGACAAATTCTCAACGGTTTTGACAAATTAAAAGAGTACTCAAAAATTCCCACAACACTAATAGGGTGTCTTAGGAATCTGATTCTTCAATTTCAAAACTCGTGTTTAGAGAACTTCATGAAAGTTTCCATGGGTTCTTTCTTACTACGAGGGTAGATAAGTAAGTCATTACATGGAGATATGACGAACTGATCCTAGTAAGAAAGACGTACCCTAATCATTTAGCTCATTAATACTATGGGCATATTGGTCCTATCTGAGGGGTATCACTACGGACTCGAAGTGTCCGCATCGAGTTCGGAGGGTAGTCTTCAGGACATCCTTCCCTAACACTCGAACTGGTGATATTCGGATCTCATGTCCATTTCTGAAAGTAATACTTTCCCTGCGTTTGCTCAATCAACTCATCTATGCGAGGCAGAGATAACGATTTCTAAAGGAAATCTTAACAGATTCCCCGATCGTCGAGGTACATATGATGCAATCCCTCGACTTCTGGAAGAATAAGACCGGAGCTCTCAAGGGTGAGAAGCCTGGTCTTCCAATTCTATTGTTGAGTAGTTCACTATGTTGTCCGGACTATTCTTGTATCTCCATAGGTGTTTAGACTGTGAGGCGATCTGGTTATAAGAGTCATACTGGGTTCTAAGTTTGTTCACATGCCAATGCAATTACTCGTAGTCTTGGACAGTCTCCGTCCTGAAGTTCATATTAGAATTCATACATGGTTCAATGATCACAATCTCGTGTATACGAGTTGTATATAATTAAGATTGAAAAGGTAGTCGAATAACTATTTCTTCTTTAATCTCACATCTCATCGAGGAAAAGAAGTTAAAGTGGAATCATCAATTCTAAACCTATAGAACATTGATTATATATCACTCTCATGTATACATTCTTCAGTGATAGATCAACTGTATGAATCTTTGAGTTGAACTTGACGTACTGTACGAGTGATGCTGTGGGGAATCCTTTGGAAAGCAAAAGAACTATAAGGTACTCCATGCATGAGTGCTTCGGTGTTCTGATATGACGGCTTCGCTAAAAGACGTTTACTGAGAAAGAGATATACGTATGAAGCTGGTATTGCGAGGGTCGAATTTACTCGAGTCGTATGATAAAGTCGGAATCATATGGAAACTAAAGACATTAGATTTGAACATAAGGAGTTACAGACCAAAACACAACAGTGCAATCTCTAACAGAGTTACTGTACTTTTAGATTTACTACAAGACTATTGCTGCGAACAAGGTATACTACAAAAGACAAGTATACACAGCACGAGCATCCCAAAACTGACGGGATCTTGCAAAAGATAAGACTCTGGTTGCACTAGTTTTGGATAGTTTATAAGTTTGTTGCAACAAAATGCCTTAATTACATTAACGTGGATCCGGAGTAGTCTCTCTTGCGGCGGTGGTCGGTAGCATACTTCCGTATGTGCCAGCATTTGCTGCCTCTGGGCAGTCCCTTCTGTAGTGACTTACCTTGCCACAACCGTAGCATGCCTGTTTTACACTGGTGTTGGGCACTTGGTTGTTCGGCCTTGTTAGGCTCTTACAGTAACGCTTGGCGTGCCCCTTTCTGTTGCAGTTTGAGCACTGCATCTCTCTACAAGGTCCATGGTGGTGATAACTGCATTGGATGCATTTTGGGAGATTTCAAACATATTGTCTAGCTGGGTTAGGGACAATTGGGATACCCGAAGGGATGGTAGTAGGAGGTATCGATGTCGTGGCTGTAAAGGTTGTTACTGGTGGTTGTTTCCTGTTTGCCCTTCGAAGCGATTTGTCCTTAGATTTAGCCCAATACATCCTTTTGTTACACTTGGTCTTGGGACTAGGGGTGTCGTGATAGTTTGCTGCTCGTTCAGGTACTTGATTGTTACTCGGATTGGAATCGTTGTTAACAATCCCGCTAAAATTTGCGTTGTTAGCGTTAAGGTCGGTCAGAATAGCTGACACGGCAGCCGAGACTGCAGCTTGAAAGGTAGTTGCATCAATCTGAAGAGTTGGTGTTCGGTTGAGGGGTTTATTGTCTTTCCTTGGCAACATGATTCTATTACACGGAATGAAAATGAATTTGTGAGCGAGAATGGTTGAACCTAGACGTAGTTCGATCGCTCATGTAATGTATAGAAGTATGTTTTCTAAGGTTCGACCTACATCCCTATGATGCAGTCCTAGTATGGAATGGAAGTATGTTCACGAAGGTTTGACCTACATCCCTATGATGCAGTCCAAGCAAAGATCGGAAGTAAGTTCATACAATGGTCTCAAGATGTTTTTCTTTCTAGCCGAGGTATCGTTGGTTGGTGAATAACATGATCCAACCATTAAAAGAGACTTGGAGATGTCTCCGGAGTCAAATTGCTATAGTCCAATGACTTGACTAGAGCATGTTTCAAATAGACTCTAATGAAAGTATGATAAGAGTATTTGAATAAAGAATGACATAGAAGTTAGCCGACTATCAATATCTTTGATATTCATGACGTACAAGTTCGGGAAAATGACCTTGTAAAAAGGTCTTACATCATATCCAGAGAAGATAGTTCTTGACAGCATAAAGACCTAACCAAAAGTACTTACAATACGAGATAGTTTCATAGAAAATGCCACATCGGGCATAGACAGAAAAAACGATTCCTTTCTAACAAGGAAAATAAAGTAAGTCATCTACTACTGGCGACGGTCATCCCTCTGGTGAACTCTCAGTTCAGCTAGTTGGCGTTCCATATCAAGTTGGTGTCTTTCGTACACCCTCTGGCGTACTTGAAGTTCTATGACTTCGGCTCGTCATTCAGCTAGTGCTTGCTGAAGGGTTTCATGGTTTCTCTCAGATCTCTCACAAGCATCTTCTAGACAAATGGTACGGAGGGTATGCATTCTCGCATCGGCGACAACTTCAGTGATATGATGTAGGGCTGTCTTGCCTTGAATCTTGTTTCGGGCCACTCTGCGGACCAAGATTCGCAAGATTCTGTCTGCTGAGCCCCCATTGCTCAGGTCATAGGAGCGTCGGTCACCATTAAATGGCATGGGTTGATCTTGTCCTTGGCTCCATGTTTCCAAACATTCCACCCACTCAGGCGTCGGGCCATGAAAAGCCGGACGAGGGTTAGGAATTGGAAAGGGAGCTGTCTGGGGTAGGTTCTCAACCTCAGGTTCGGAGTTAGCACCGTCCGAGAGGTCTTCATCATGATGGTCGTTCACAAGGATAGGATAATCATTCTCTAGTTCTTCTTCAAACCATCCAGCAATGACCTCATTTGGAAGGTACGGGTTGTCGTGGGGATGGGGTCCAGCCATGTTATATACGCGAGAATTTGGGTAAGCAAATAATTATTAGACAAACTATCTAGATAATTATTAGAAAAATCTACATTAGTTATATCGCTATTTGTAAAGTGCATACCAGTTATATGTAATCAACACAGGATAGGCCTTCGAATAAATCACCTTAACTCCAAATTCACAAGGAATAGGGGTAAAGCAAAATTTCACCGATTCTAAGTCTATAACATCCTAGTTACATATAGACATAGGCTATCCACTTAGAAACTATCAACTTAGTAATGAATATCCTTTTTAGTTCTCAAGTAAGTAATTATGGTAACACAAAACACCTCTATGGTATTTTATACTTAGGTTATGTTATAATGTTCTCATTATGGTAATGTTGGTAGGTTTTTAGACTTGTTGCCATATCACAACCATTCTTGGGCATATGCTAATCACTCCTCGGACCAGCATAGTTGATCAGGCTATGCTACTCCCAATACTGACCATACATCCCCAAGCTTGTGATATTCAACAATCGTAATACTTTTGTTCTTGTCGTTGTGACACGGATTTTAGTATGCATGCAGGCACGTATACTTAATTAAATATTTTATATATTTAAAGTATAAACTCTTGGTCAGAGTATTTTAATCCCAATGTATTTATAGTTAGTATATCTTTTATAGGTTGATATACTCAATTCACTATAAACAGTGCTTTGATACCAATCTGTCACACCCCAAAACCTAGAGCGGCAGAAACGTTCCGGGGTGGAGGACGTCATGTACAGTATCACAACAGTGTAAAGTAGTAAACAAGTAACAACATCATCCATTGCATTAAAAGTAAAGTTTTAATATATGTGTGTTCTTTCAATGTAATAAGACACCAAAAATACAATCAAAATAAAAGACGAGTCTTGTCTGTGCTCCGTCTTCTCAAAACCTGGCCATCGTACCTGTCTACTGGTGACCTGAGAATACAAGTTATTTTGAAAGCGAGTATCAGCCTAAAGCTGGTGAATTCATAAGTATTTAAGTGTCATTGTCTTGTTTTGGAAAACTGTTATGAATGCCCTGTAAATCTTTAAATGAAACAGTTGATGTAAGAAATGAAAAACCCTAGAAAATCCCTTATTTCCTACTAGTATGAAATGTAGTCTTCTACCAAGACCCGAATGTTTTGTAAGTAAAATGATAGTTTTTCCTTTCTTTTGACTAGTACTAAAAGTACTTAGTCTAACTCCTCGTTTATGTGAATGTATCACAAAATAAAGTAATAGGAAAACATACTAATGTAATTGTTATCCTTTTGTACTAGGATTATGTAACAACCCGAAGTTGTTCATCGCCGAAAACCCATTATACCCGTATAACTCGTCGTAGATCGAAATGTCCCGATATCGTTTTTGGCTTTAGTTAATTAAAATTATATGTTTATTATCATCCAATGAGTGTTCAAACCCTTTAGGAACCCATGAAATTAGCCCAAAATATTTATTTCATAAGTTTTAGAAACGTCCCCGCCGGGTGACGGAAACTTAATCGGGTGCGACCAAAAGCCTCGTTTAAGGCCGGTATCGGGTAGAATTCCACCGTGTCCAAGTTTTGGGAACTATATAAACATGATAAACATTTCATTTGAAGCTTTTTCCTTCTCTCTCTACTCTCTCTCTCTAACCTTTCTCCTAAATCCAACGTTTAAGGGTCCAAAACTCAATTTTAAGGCCTCAAATCCTTAAGGTACCTTCCTAACCTTAATCTATAGCATATTTGGCTTCCAAATTCGAGATTTAAATATGAAATGGGACTCAATATATGAGTTTACAGCCCAGGAAGCTACCTAGGCCGTAAACACCAAGTTTGAAGGGTTTTAAGCCCTTAAACCTCTTCCTAATCACATTTGGACTCTAGATATGGCTAAAGGACTTCATAATATGGACTTAGAACATTTAAAACATGTCTTTTGATGGATTTGAAGGAGTTTACGGCCAAGGCACAAGCTTGGGCCGTAAACTCATATTATTGGGGTTTTCTTGACCTTAAACCCTTCCAAATCACAAATAAGGCTTAGATATGAATTATAGAATATTGGTTTTAGCATTTGGACACTTGAAACATAAATTTTGAGGGTTTATTGTGAGTTTACGGACAAGGCAAGTTCTTGGGCCGTAAACTCCTTAAAATATGGTATAAATTCATTTTTAAGTGTTGTTTAGCCCCTATATCACCTCTAAAGCCTTGGAATGAATTTTAGAAGTCCTTACAAACAAGTTTTTGGCATTAAAACACATGGATATACTCTTTAAGAGATTTTACGGCAATGAGAAGGGTCTCATAGGCCGTAAACTCCAAAAACCCTTTCAAAACTCCAAGAAAATGCATGTAAGGTCTTAAAACAATTTTAGCAATCACATGTGATTTGTTTGGAAACCAAAAACACAAGTTTTCTTGAGTATTTAGGAGTTTACGGCCAGGAGCTTATGCTAGGCCGTAAACTCCCATAAATTAATCATTTTGATGATTTAAATCCATTCCAAGCCTTTAAATCCAAAACTAGAAAATTCCCTTAAGTGATTTGAAGCCATTTTTGCCCTTAACTCACCCCACCATGAGTTTACGGCCGTAAACTCATGGTTAGAGGGTCATGTGGCCGTAAACTCCCTAAGGAGTATTCCTTTGAAGTCCCAATTCAATATCCTAACTATATGTGTCCCTAAATGTTACCCGGGCCCCTCCAAACATTTGTATCAGAGTGTTTTCGCGCCTAGAAGCAATTGTCCCTATCAAATAATCAATCTATGTCCTAATTAGATACAAATGTGTATCTTTATATTATACTTAGGAACTTTGTACGTTTGCAAGCCCCGGACCAACACTTAGCATCCAAATCGCCACATTTCTCGTCCGGTGAGTTCATACCCCTACGCCTTTTTCCGTGTTTTTCAATGTTTTCAGGGGGGGTGGGGATACAAGCAAACTATAAATGTTTTCAAATCATAACATTGATGTGTTTCAAATAATATCTGGCAAATTTATAAACACTTTTACTCCTTATGTATTATGTTGAGCATAAGGAATGATTTATCAATTACAACTAAATGGATTTTAGTTAAGAAAATAATCAAACTAATCAAATTATTATGGGAATAATTTGGGGTTCTATATTTCTCTTTATATCATGTACTGATATCTGTATAAAGTTATTAGATAAACTATGTCTGATTCAGTTTATCTCCGTATCATTTGAATGTATTGCCAGATAGTTTATTGTATGTATCTATTTTCACTGCAATCATGTTTTATAATCTTTGTATGTTTAATATCGTATGAGAATCCTGTGAATAGTTTAATACTAGTTTGTGAGAAGTCACTACCCTTTATGGATGATCAGTAAATCCTCCTCGGAAGTGTAACCAGAGTCTCCTAGAGGGAGAGCGAGGAATTTGTGAATAGATCTATTCGGGACTGACAATCCCACACCTTAACTGCTAGCTATAGTTAGGCGGGCACACCTGCGGTGACAAATTCTGCATATCGTCCAAAGTCTGACTAATGTCAAGGAGGTCTTGTTGTCGTATCAGCATGGTTACCCGACTCACAATATGTATTAATATAAATTTATTCACAGCTTAGATGGTTTTGACTTTATATCTCGTTCGGGATGATAATCCCATGGTTTTGTATCTATATCTTATACGAGATGGTAATCCCATGGTTTATGAATCTATATCTTGTACGGGTTGGTAATCCCATGACTTTGTCCAATTATCTTCTATTAAATTTGGGATAGTGATCCCATGGTTTTACCAAACAATCTTATAACTATTCGGGATGATAGTCCCAAGATTTTCAAACTATTTTCTATCTACAATTCGTGAATATTAAAGTATCTCATATTTATTTCGGGATAGTAATCCCATGATTTTCAATATATAGTTTTGTGTATTAAACTATACCCTGTGTTATTAAATCGATCTTGTAATTAGGAAAATATAGGACTTTCCTGGAGTAACATATATCGCATAATTGAATTGTAACGAAAGATAACCAAACTAACTACTTAACATAAGAAAATATGGGATTTTCTTGGATAACAAACCTTTTTGGAAAACTAAAGGAAATCGATACATTTTCATAAAACAAAACCGCTTATGAACTCACCAGCTTTATGCTGATTTTCAAACTGCTTGTATTCTCAGGTCCAAGTTAGACAGGTACCCGACGATATCTTTTGGTGAAGACGGAGTGCTCAGAAGACTCGTCTCGTTTTGTTCATATGATATATGTATAACTTTTGTATAATTTACTTTTGAACCAAATGTAAACTTTCAGATATATGTAATGTAATGGTTGTTTACTGTGATTACTATGTACATTGGATTTGATACAAAACATGGAGTCAACCCCGGAAACGTTTCCGCCTTTGGTTTTCGGGGTGTGACAAATTGGTATCAGAGCCCTTGTTTATAGTGAAAAGAGTATACCAAACCTTACATGGTATAAAACTATAAACATTAAGGGGCCTAAGTGCTCTGAACTAAAAGTATCCTACAAAATATAAGTATTTTCAAAAGTATTTAAGTATGCCGAGCCATCGAAATCCGTAACTACAAGTAGAACAAAACATAAATAAATGGGTGTTGTACGCTGCGGTTAAACCTAGGCAGTTATGTAGTCGTGTCTAGGGTCAATATAGCCTGGGCAACTATATTCATTCGAGCCACGTCCAACATGTGCTTGGGAGTGACTGTGGTATGCGGCATACCTAGAACTTACCCAATATCCCAAACAACAAATCGTCGCTACAGCGAACCATGAAATAGTATGGGAGTATTTCTCGAGCCGATCCTTTGTAGAAAATTCTCGTATACGCGTTATTCCTTGATCATTCCTCTAGCGATAAAATGTTCTATCTTGATAACTCCTTCCTTCTTTATCGCTTTGTATGATGCTATGTTTAACATGAAATGACCGAGTTTCATTCATGTTGTTATCCTTGATTTCAAAAGGGTCGCTCGTCTAGATCTTTTCCTCGACCCGGTTCTCGTGACCTTCGGCATCAAACCTTCGTATCATTCCATGCCTTAGAACTCAAAAGTTTTCCCGATATGAATTACCACGCATCCCTCGTTTCTGTGATTATTGAGAAACGGGAAGTTAGCAGTTTTTCCCTCTAAATGTCTATCCCGAAGGATTCCCGGGAGTTTCTTTCGAACATCTAGTTTAGTCTCACATCAGACCCTTAGGGATCTTTGTAGAAATCGATTCTGCAACCTTTACATTTCGGATGCCCTTAGAGCTTGATAACATCTATCCAGTCCATCACATCTCGAATCCTTAGAAGCACCTAACAAACGATACCCTAGTGATTCCTTTGAGGAAACCCAAGTCGTCCAGGGTTGGAACTTCCATGAGAAAACCGATTGATATCATAGATTGAGAGAGAGTCAATGTACGAAATTAAGACACGTCTCGATAATAATAATTCTTTAGAACACCCAGTAGAGACCTGATTCCACTTGAGAAAGTGAAGATCCGAGGCAACAAATCCATTCGTGTCTCATTCCAATCCATGATCTGTATCTTATTCTTTGAATTTTGGGACGAAATTCCCTCTAACGGGGGGATAATGTAACAACCCGAAGTTGTTCATCGTTGAAAACCCATTCTACCCGTATAACTCGTCGTACATCGAAATGTCCTGATATCGTTTTTGGGTTTAGTTAATTAAAATTATATGTTTATTATCATCCAATGAGTGTTCAAACCCTTTAGGAACCCATGAAATTAGCCCAAAATATTTATTTCATAAGTTTTAGAAACGTCCCCGCAGGGTGACGGAAACTTAATCGGGTGCGACCTAAAGCCTCGTTTAAGGCCGGTATCGGATAGAATTCCACCGTGTCCAAGTTTTGGGAACTATATAAACATGATAAACCTTTCATTTGAAGCTTTTTCATTCTCTCTCTACTCTCTCTCTAACCTCTCTCCTAAATCCAAAGTTTAAGGGTCCAAAACTCAATTTTAAGGCCTCAAATCCTTAAGGTACCTTCCTAACCTTAACCTATAGCATATTTGGCTTCCAAATTCGAGATTTAAACATGAAATGGGACTCAATATATGAGTTTACGGCCCAAGAAGCTACCTAGGCCGTAAACACCAAGTTTGAAGGGTTTTAAGCCCTTAAACCTCTTCCTAATCACATTTGGACTCTAGATATGGCTAAAGGACTTCATAATATGGACTTAGAACATTTAAAACATGTATTTTGATGTATTTGAAGGAGTTTATGGCTAAGGCACAAGCTTGGGCCGTAAACTCATATTATTGGGGTTTTCTTGACCTTAAACCCTTCAAAATCACAAATAAGGCTTAGATATGAATTATAGAATATTGGTTTTAGCATTTGGACACTTGAAACATAAATTTTGAGGGGTTATTGTGAGTTTACGGCCAAGGCAAGTGCTTGGGCCGTAAACTCCTTAAAATATGGTATAAATTCATTTTTAAGTGTTGTTTAGCCCCTATATCACGTCTAAAGCCTTGGAATGAATTTTTAGAAGTCCTTACAAACAAGTTTTTGGCATTAAAACACATGGATATACTCTCTAAGAGAGTTTACGGCCATGAGAAGGGTCTCATAGGCCGTAAACTCCAAAAACCCTTTCAAAACTCCAAGAAAATGCATGTAAGGTCTTAAAACAATTTTAGCAATCATATGTGATTTGTTTGGAAACCAAAAACACAAGTTTTCTTGAGTATTTAGGAGTTTATGGCCAGGAGCCTATGCTAGGCCGTAAACTCCCATAAATTAATCATTTTGATGATTTAAATCCATTCCAAGCCTTTAAATCCAAAACTAGAAAATTCCCTTAACTGATTTGAAGCCATTTTTGCCCTTAACTCACCCCACCATGAGTTTACGGCCGTAAACTCATGGGTAGAGTGTCATGTGGCCGTAAACTCCCTAAGGAGTATTCCTTTGAATTCCCAATTCAATATCCTAACTATATGTGTCCCTAAATGTTACCCGGGCCCCTCCAAACACTTGTATCGGAGTGTTTTCGCGACTAGAAGCAATTGTCCCTATCAAATAATCAATCTAAGTCCTAATTAGATACAAATGTGTATCTTTATATTATACTTAGGAACTTTGTACGTTTGCAAGCCCCGGACCAACACTTAGCATCCAAATCGCCACATTTCTCGTCCGGTAAGTTCATACCCCTACGCCTTTTTCCGTGTTTTTCAATGTTTTCAGGGGGGGGGATACAAGCAAACTATAACTGTTTTCAAATCATAACATTGATATGTTTCAAATAATATCTGGCAAATTTATAAACACTTTTACTCCTTATGTATTATGTTGAGCATAAGGAATGATTTATCAATTACAACTAAATGGATTTTAGTTAAGAAAATAATCAAACTAATCAAATTATTATGGGAATAATTTGGGGTTCTATATTTCTCTTTATATCATGTACTGATATCTGTATAACGTTATTAGATAAACTATGTCTGATTCAGTTTATCTCCATATCATTTGAATGTATTGCCGGATAGTTTATTGTATGTATCTATTTTCACTGCAATCATGTTTCATAATCTTTGTATGTTTAATATCGTATGAGAATCTAGTGAATAGTTTAATACTAGTTTGTGAGAAGTCACTACCCTTTATGGATGATCAGTAAATCCTCCCCGGAAGTGTAACCAGAGTCTCCTGGAGGGAGAGCGAGGAATTTGTGAATAGATCTATTCGGGATTGACAGTCCCACACCTTAACTGCTAGCTACAGTTAGGCGGGCACGCCTGGGGTGGCAAATTCTGTATATCGTCCGACGTCTGACTAACGTCAAGGAGGTCTCGTTGTCGTATCAGCATGGTTAACGTCGAGATAGTAATCCCATGATTTTCAATATATATATTTTTGTGTATTAAACTATACCCTATGTTATTAAATCGATCTTGTAATTAGGAAAATATAGGATTTTCCTGGAGTAACGTATATCGCATAATTGAATTGTAACGAAAGATAACCAAACTAACTATTTAACATTAGAAAATATGGGATTTTCTTGGATAACAAACCTTTTTGGAAAACTAAAGGAAATCGATACATTTTCATAAAACAAAACCGCTTATGAACTCACCAGCTTTATTGTAACAACCCGATATTTCGAGGCAATGTAATGTAAAACCAATCAAATCTAGGTCAAAATATAACTTTCCTAAAATCTTATTTGGGTTAAATAAAGTAGTTGGAATCGTATCAAGGATTTTTCGTACATATAAAGAACCCTAAAATCCGAGTTATAACGAAGAAGTTATGACGACTTGAAGATTCTCGGCAAAACCGGCAACAGCGATTAAACGAAAAACGTGAAATTTCAATACAATAGTTTTTAGCCTTAAGTATCTAAATGAAAGTTATTGATAACCTCAAACCGTGAGCGTACATAAAAAGAACGTCCAAAACGGACGTCGGGTAAAGAAGTTATGAATTTTTGATGAAATTCCTTAATCACGTCATTTTATTAAATAAATAATAAAAATAACTTCATAATTTGCCAACGGAATCTAAACGAAAGTTGTAGATCTTAGTCTCACCTTCGCGTGGATATAAAGAACGTCAAAAACGGAGTTCGTATGAAGGAGATATGGATTTTAGAAGTTTATTTAAAATAAATATAAATTTAATTATAAACTCCTGGTATTATCCGAAGGGGAGTCATCGGATAGGATCGGAGTACGCCCCGCGTACTCAGATCAAGGGCCTCGGATCGTCCACGTCCCCCTATGCGAAGCTTCCGACCCGCCCCATCCGACCTGCCCCGTCCGACCCGTCCCATCCGATCCGTCCCACCCGAAGCCGAAGCAGTCGAGGACTCGCTCATGCATGACGTACACGTACGCGCTGCGTACAAGCGTACGCCCCACGTACGAGGCTTCTCAGACCCCTCTATAAATAGAATGCGAGGCTTTCTGAAAATTTTGCTCATTCTCTCTTTTTCTCTCACGATCTTGCCTCAATTTCCGTGCCCATTCAAACCCGAAGCTCTGGTATTTTCGCTCAAGTCCCGAGGGTCGATGTTACTCCCGAGATTCCCGAGAATCCCGAGAAAAATCCGTTTACCGAAACGAAACTCTATCCGTTTTTCCATCTCGCTATCTTCAAACTTTCAGGTGAGTTCATACCCCCTTAAACCAACCTTTGATATGATTTTAAATGTTCAAATACTTTATGGCGGGATACAAGTTAAATACTTATAGTTATTGCTTCAATCGCATGTGATTTCATTAATCACATGTGATTAATAACTAGGAAACCAATGATTTTATCACTGTTCAAACTGTTTATAAAACTGTTTTACTTCAAAATGTTTTACAAACTCTTTTACTTATCGAATGCTTTTAATTTAAACTTTGTTTTACTACTTATAAATTGCATGCCCATATATATATAGATGTATAAATAATGTTTAAAGGGCTTAGGAAAGCCACCTGCCCTATTTCCTTTTCCTCGATTTGGATGTGGTCTGGTGGAATTTCGGGTGACCATCCGAAGGTCGTTTCAATATTAATTATATATCAAATATACATATATAGACATAAAAGTACTTTCATATTCATACGTACTAGACACACCATTAGTAAGTTACCATCGGGGTAACACAGGATCATACTATTACAACTGCTAGATCAATGAGTCAGTTCATTCATGAGAACATATACAACTATACTATGAGAACATATACAACTATACTAGAACGAGAAACATTACCCTTACATTAATACGTTGACAATTGTGATCCACTGTATTGGAGCATGCCTTAAATGTCATGGCCCGAGTTGCAGCCAGAACTCTCTTGGAGGGAGAGCGTTGAGTTTGCGTATAGATCTATACTGGATTGACTATCCTACACCTTGCTGCTAGCTACAGCCGGACCTGCAGGTCTGCGGGTGCCAAACGTCATTCCGTTATTACGACCGTTCTTTATGTCATTGTTATCAGTGGATAGTATGGTGCAATTATCACATTATACCTTAATATAAATCCGGTTTAAGGTAGTTAGTACAGCAGTAGTTACTATAAAACTAAGCTACAGTAGTACCATGATTTACCCATTACATATTTTTAGTGATAACCTCACTTGAACTTTAATGTACAAACTATATTTTGTTAAAAGATAGTTGCACTTGGGAAATTACACACTTTTACAACAAACGAACATACAAAATAGTTAAAGCCTTGGTAGAAGGCTACTTTATTAGAAAATATAGGTTTTTCTGAGAGATTCAAACTTTTACAAACACTTACATACATTTCACGAACTTATACTTGAGACATGTTCAAACGTTTTTGATAACAAACACCGACATTAAAATACTTATGAACTCACCAGCTTAATGCTGATAAACTTTTTCAAAATAACTTGTATTCTTAGGTCATCAGTAGTCAGGTACCGATGCCAGCTTTTGAGATGATGGAGCGCATTCAAGACTCATCATATTATTACTTTGATTTACGTTACATTTTTGGTGTCTAAAACTGTACAGAACACGCTTGTATTAAAATTATATATTTAATGCAATGGATGATGTTGTTTGCTTATTTACATTTACTGTGTTGTGATACTTTACATGACGTCCTCCGCCCCAGAACGTTTCCGCCGTTCTTGGTTTTGGGGTGTGACAGATTGGTATCAGAGCATTGTTTATAGTGAATCAAGTATATCAACCCATAAAAGATATACTAAACTATAAACCCATTAGGGATTAAATTCTGACCAAGAGTCTATACTTTAAATATTAAAATATTTAATTAAGTATACTAGTCTGCATTCATATTAAAATCAGTGTCACAATGACAAGAACAAAAGTATTACGATTGTTAAATATCACAAGTGAGCTCGGGGATGTATGGTCAGTCCTGGGAATGGCATAGCCTGATCAACTATGCTGGTCCTAGGAGTGATTAGCATATGCCCTAGAATGGTTGTGATAGGTTAACAAGTCTAAAAACTTACCAACAATACTACAAAGAAGATCAGTAGAACATAAACTAAAAATACTATAGGTGTATTTTGTACTACTAGTTACACGTATACTACATTCTTGTACCTCTCTTCTCGCGTAGAAATAATGGCTAGATTCCATCATGGCGACCCGTACTTTCCAAATGAAGGCAATGCCGGGTGGATCGATGAAGAGCCCGAAATTGAGCATCCAATCCCTTTGGATGATCACCTCGCAGAAGGCTTTTCTGATGGATCCGACTCCGAGCCTGAAATCAACAACCTACCGCTCGTAGGTCAAACCCTGAACAACAACCCTCGACCAGCTTTTTCCAGGTCCTACTCCCTTGTGGGCAAACAACTTGAATCGCTGGAGTGATGAGCAGGGTCAACCCTTACCATACTTTGGGGACCGAAGCTTTTACAACGTCAGCGATGGTGGCTCTACTGACCGAGCTCTGCCTGTCTTTATCCACAGAATAGCTCATAATGTCGAGCAAGGCCGAGCAGCCATCGACCGAGTCATGGAGATTGATGTCAACTCAGGTGTCAACACAGTCCGCATCCGCCGTCTTGAAGAAGACATGGAACGAACCCGGAGAACAAATGAAACGCTGCAGCAGCAGTTGGCTGCCTCACGAGCTGAAATCTTGGAATTTCGAGCTCGTCAGAAGGCTCAGGATCGACACCTTCAAGAGGTGTTCCGTCAAGTGTCCGACCTCAGGGCTCGCCCGGGGAATTCCCATCGCCGTTAGACGATGTCTAGTACATCTCTGTCTTTTGATTAAAGAATAGCCTTTAACATCTGTGCTCTAAGTAGCACTTGTCTGTAAAATATTCCTAACTTTCAGTACTCAAATTAGGAATCTAAGAACTGTCAAACTTTTCTATATGGTATGATGTAAGACCTACTGTTAGGTCGATTTTTCCCTGAACTTATTACATCAGTAATACCAGTATTATTGAGATCTATCTGTTTGTGGGAAAATCTATACACTTGTGCTTTCCTACTAATATTTCTTATTGTGATTTCAAACACTCTTTCAACTGTTGGGCTATGGTTAGGTAGTCCATGTGTCACTCTCACGTTGCTTACAAATTGATTCTTACCATTTTTTTTCTTATCTTTATAAACTTATAGCTGAAAGATGCCTCCTCGCGAATCTCCCAAGAATAATCCTGCACCACCACCTCCTCCGCCTCTGGTCATCGATATTGTAGCCCTGAATGCTGCCGTAGCTGCAGCAGTGGCAACTGCCATGGCTCAGTATCACTCTTCTGATGCCAGCAGAGGTGGAACCCCTGTGGAATCAACCCCGGTTGAAACCCCTGTGCACTCGAGAGAGTGCTCATACAAGGATTTCACAAATTGCAAACCGAAGCCTTTTTACGGCACCGACGGAGTCATTGCCCTCTCGCAATGGCTCGAGAAGACTGAATCAGTCTTCGAAATCTGTTCATGCCCTGCGGCGAGTAAAGTCAAGTACGCCGCATGCACCTTTGAAGGAAAGGCCCTGACATGGTGGAAAGGCCATGTTAAGGCACTAACTCTCGTTGTAGCCAACGACATAGGCTGGGAATCAATGAAAGACCTCATGACTGAGGAATACTGCCCGAGGGGCGAGATCCAGAAATTGGAGCAGGAACTTTGGAACCTGACGATGAAGGGCACCAACGTGGTCACTTATACTGCCCGATTCAGCGAGCTGGTGGTCCTCTGCCCCAATATGGTTCCCACCGAGGGGAAGAAGATCGAGAGGTACATATGGGGGCTAGTACCTCCGTATCAGGGGAATGTTCTAGCATCAAACCCCGCTACCTTCGACAGTAACAAACGATTGGCACAACGACTCATTGACCATGGAGTCAAAACCCCTGCAACCACAACCACCCTAGCTATCCCGGAACCCTCCAAACCCGCTGATACTAAGCGGAAATTCTGGGATGAAAAGAAAAAGCAGCAGGCTGCCAAAAAGCAGCAAATGGTGGCAATTCATGCCGCAATAACCCCTACTGCTGCTACTACTGCTCCTGTGAGTCGGTATGCTGGAAGTTTGCCCAAGTGCAACAAATGCAACTACCACCACAACGGCCCCTGCCGTGAAATGCAGTGCTCTAACTGCAACAGGAAAGAACACACCATCCGTTTTTGTAAGTTCCCGGCACAACCTATTAACCAAGTCCCTGGCTCCGGCGCGAGCCCAACCTGCTATGGATGTGGCGAAGCAGGCCACTTTAAGAGGGACTGCCCCAAAGCGAGGAATGCTGGAGGAGCAGGGAGGGTACTAGCTATAGGCCACGGGGAAGCAGTTGCTGACCCAACAGTGGTGACTGGTACGTTCCTCCTCGATAACTCCTATGCATGCATTCTGTTCGATAGTGGAGCGGAGCGAAGCTTCGTAAACCATAAGTTTGCTCGCATGCTTAATCGACCACCGCACGCACTCAAAGAACTATTCATAGTAGAAATGGCTAATGGAAAAATTGAAAGTACGAGTAGCATATACTTAGGTTGTACCCTAACTCTAGATAACCGTTCATTCCCAATCGACCTCATGCCAGTCTCAATAAAAAGTTTCGACGTTATCATTGGCATGGATTGGTTAAGCCTTCATCGTGCCGACATCATGTGCTACGAGAAAGCAGTCCGTCTAAACTTTCCGTATAACGAAACTCTTATAGTCTACGGCGACAAACCCGGTGCAAGTCTTCGCATCATATCAAGTATTCAAGCATAGAAATATCTGCATAAGGAATACCATGCATTCCTTGCTCACGTCGTCGACACGAGCCTCGAAACGAAAGAACTAAAGAACATCCCTGTAGTGAGCGACTTCCCCGACATTTTCCCAGAAGAACTACCCGGGTTACCTCCGCAACGACAGGTCGATATCAGAATCGACTTAGTCCCAGGAGCTACCCCAGCAGCCAAGTCGCCCTACCGCTTAGCACCAGCTGAGATGCAGGAACTCTCTGGTCAACTTAACGAACTGCTCAGCAAGGGCTTTATAAGACCGAGTTTCTCACCTTGGGGAGCACCGGTCTTGTTCGTTAAGAAGAAAGACGGATCATTCCATATGTGTATTGACTACAGAGAACTCAACAAACTGACGGTCAAGAATCATTACCCTCTGCCTCGCATAGATGATCTATTCGACCAACTGCAAGGGGCAAACTATTTTTCTAAGATTGATCTGAGATCCGGATATCACCAGTTACGAGTGCTAGAGGAGGATGTGCCGTAGACAGCCTTCCGAACTCGTTACGGACATTACGAGTTCGTGGTGATGCCATTCGGATTGACCAATGCGCCCGCAGTCTTCATGGATCTGATGAATAGAGTATGCCGACCTTACTTGGATCAGTTCGTCATCGTTTTCATTGACGACATCCTGATCTACTCCCGAAGTAAGAAAGAGCATGGGGATCACCTGCGACAAGTTCTAGAGACATTACGAAAAGAGAAGCTTTATGCGAAGTTCTCGAAATGTGAATTTTGGATCCGGAGAGTCGAATTCTTAGGACACGTGGTAAGCGAAGAGGGAATCCACGTGGACCCATCCAAAATAAAAGCCATTGAGAACTGGTCAGCACCTAAGACGCCTACGGAAATTCGTCAATTTCTAGGTCTCGCTGGCTACTACCGCAGATTCATTCAAAACTTCTCTCGAATAGCGAAACCTCTTACAACCCTAACCCAGAAAGGCGTGGCCTTTGACTGGGAAGAAAAACAAGAAAGAGCGTTCCAAACGCTCAAACGAGCCTTGTGCACCGCACCAATACTATCCCTTCCCGAAGGAATAGAAGACTTCATAGTCTATTGCGATGCATCGAATTAAGGGCTCGGATGTGTCCTGATGCAGCGAGGTAGGGTCATCGCCTACACCTCGAGACAGTTGAAGACACACGAGGTTAACTACACGACCCACGATCTTGAACTAGGAGCAGTGGTGTTTGCTCTGAAGATCTGGAGACATTACTTGTATGCAACGAAGAGCACTATCTTTACCGACCACAAGAGTTTACAACACATTTTCGATCAAAAGGAGCTCAACATGAGACAACGACGGTGGGTCGAGCTACACAGTGATTACGAATGCGATATTCGTTATCATCCGGGTAAAGCCAACGTAGTAGCAGACGCCCTAAGTCGGAAGGAATATTCTGGTCGCAAAGTCAAGTCATTGTCAATAACCATCCATTCACACTTGTCTAAGCAAATTCAGGAGGCTCAACTTGAAGCCATGAAACCTGAAAATGTGACGAATGAATCCCTTAGAGGAATGGACAAGAATTTAGAAGCCAAGGGTGACGGAGCCTTATATTTCATGAACCGGATCTGGACACCGAAACACGGTGGTTTCCGAGACTTGGTCATGACCGAGGCGCACAACACTCGGTATTCTGTCCACCCAGGTTCAGATAAGATGTATCTGGATCTTAAAAAGCTATACTGGTGGCCTAATATGAAAGCAGAGATTGCTACCTTCGTAAGTAAATGCCTTACTTGCGCAAAGGTTAAGGTCGAGTACCAGAAGCCCTCTGGTTTATTGCAACAACCAGAGATCCCGGAATGGAAGTGGGAGCGGATCACTATGGATTTCATAACCAAGTTGCCCAAGACAACGGGTGGACTTGACACCATATGGGTCATCGTTGATAGATTGACCAAGTCTGCACACTTCCTGCCTATCAAAGAAACCGACAAGATGGAGAAACTTACGCGAACATACATTAGGGAAATCGTACGGCTACATGGTGTACCTATGTCCATTATCTCCGATAGAGATAGTAGGTTCACCTCAAGATTTTGGCAATCACTACAACATTCCCTAGGAACAAGGCTGGACATGAGCACAGCCTACCATCCTCAGACCGACGGACAGAGTGAGAGGACCATCCAAACACTGGAAGATATGTTGCGAGCCTGCGTGATTAACTTTGGGAAGGCATGGGATACTCATTTACCCCTTGTCGAGTTTTCCTATAATAACAGTTATCACACAAGCATCAAGGCTGCTCCATTCGAAGCTCTCTACGGCCGAAAGTGCAGATCCCCTCTGTGTTGGGCTGAGATGGGTGATACCCAATTAGCCAGGGGGCAAGCTTCCGACAGTACTCTCACCGGTCCGGAGATCATTCGGGAAATGACAGAGAAAATCGTTCGGATCCGTGAACAATTGAAAGCCTCTAGAGACCGACAGAAGAGCTACGCTGATAAACGAAGGAAACCTTTGGAATTTCAGGTGGGAGACCGAGTCCTTCTCAAAGTCTCACCCTGGAAGGGCTTGATACGCTTCAGCAAGCGTGGGAAGCTTAATCCGAGGTACATAGGGCCTTTCGAGATTCTTGCAAGAGTCGGCCCCGTAGCTTACAAACTCGAACTACCAGACGCACTTCGTAACGTACATTCTACATTCCACGTATCTAACTTGAAAAAGTGTCTATCCGACGAGACTCTTGTAATCCCACTCGACAAGATCGAGATCAACGAGAGCCTCAACTTCGTGGAAGAACCTGTAGAGATCACGGACCGTGAGGTCAAGCAGACAAAGCAAAGCCGTATCCCTATCGTGAAGGTTCGCTGGAACGCCAAGCGAGGACCGGAATTCACTTGGGAACGTGAGGATCAGATGAAACTGAAATACCCTCACCTTTTTGCTTAATTATTTGTAATTTCTTACTTGCTTAAATTCTAATTTCAGGACGAAATTCCTTCTAACGGGGGGATGATGTGACAACCCGATATTTCGAGGCAATGTAATGTAAAACCAATCAAATCTAGGTCAAAATATAACTTTCCTAAAATCTTATTTGGTTTAAATAAAGTAGTAGGAATCGTATCAAGGACTTCCGTACATATAAAGAACCCTAAAATCCGAGTTATAACGAAGAAGTTATGACCAACAGAAGATTCTCGGCAAAACCGACAACAGCGATTAAACGAAAAACGCAAAATTTCAATACAATAGTTTTTAGCCTTAAGTATCTAAATGAAAGTTATAGATAACCTCAAACCATGAGCGTACATAAAAAGAACTTTCAAAACGGACGTCGGGTAAAGAAGTTATAAATTTTTGATGAAATTCCTTAATCACGTCATTTTATTAAATAAATAATAAAAATAACATCATAATTTGCCAACGGAATCTAAACGAAAGTTGTAGATCTTAGTCTCACCTTCGCGTGGATATAAAGAACGTCAAAAACGGAGTTCATATGAAGGAGATATGAATTTTAGAAGTTTATTTAAAATAAATATAAATTTAATTATAAACTCCCGGTATTATCCGAAGGGCATTCATCGGATAGGACCGGAGTACGCCCTGCGTACCTTCGTACGCCCCGCGTACTCAGATCAAGGGCCTCGGATCGTCCACGTCCCCCTATGCGAAGCTTCCGACCCGCCCCATCCGACCCGTCCCGTCCGACCCGTCCCATCCGAAGCCGAGGCAGTCGAGGACTCGCTCATGCATGACGTACGCGTACGCGCTGCGTACAAGCGTACGCCCCGCGTACGAGGCTTCTCATACCCCCCTATAAATATAATGCGAGGCTTTCCGAAAATTTTGCTCATTCTCTCTTTTTCTCTCACGATCTTGCCTCGATTTCCGTGCCCGTTCAAACCCGAAGCTCTGGTATTTTCGCTCAAGTCCCGAGGGTTGATTTTACTCCCGAGATTCCCGAGAATCCCGAGAAAAATCCGTTTACCGAGACGAAATCTCTGTCCGTTTTTCCATCTCGCTATCTTCAAACTTTCAGGTGAGTTCATACCCCCTTAAACCAACCTTTGATATGATTTTAAATGTTCAAATACTTTATGGGGGGGGATACAAGTTAAATACTTATAGTTATTGCTTCAATCGCATGTGATTGCATTAATCACATGTGATTAATAACTAGGAAACCAATGATTTTATCACTGTTCAAACTGTTTATCAAACTGTTTTACTTCAAAATGTTTTACAAACTCTTTTACTTATCGAATGCTTTTAATTTAAACTTTGTTTTACTACTTATAAATTGCATGACCATATATGTATAGATGTATAAATAATGTTTAAAGGGCTTAGGAAAGCCACCTGCCCTATTTCCTTTTCTTCGATTTGGATGTGGTCTAGTGGAATTTCGGGTGACCATCCGAAGGTCGTTTCAATATTAATTATATATCAAATATACATATATAGACATAAAAGTACTTCCAACTGCTAGATCAATGAGTCAGTTCATTCATGAGAACATATACAACTATACTATGAGAACATATACAACTATACTAGAACGAGAAACATTACCCTTACATTAATACGTTGACAATTGTGATCCACTGTATTGGAGCATGCCTTAAATGTCATGGCCCGAGTTGCATCCAGAATTCTCTTAGAGGGAGAGCGTTGAGTTTGCGTATAGATCTATACTGGATTGACTATCCTACACCTTGCTGCTAGCTACAGCCGGACCTACAGGTCTGCGGGTGCCAAACGTCATTCCGTTATTACGACCGTTCTTTATGTCGTTGTTATCAGTCGATAGTATGGTGCAATTATCACATTATACCATAATATAAATCCGGTTTAAGGTAGTTAGTACAGCAGTAGTTACTATAAAACTAAGCTACAGTACTACAATGATTTACCCATTACATATTTTTAGTGATAACCTCACTTGAACTTTAATGTACAAACTATATTTTGTTAAAAGATAGTTGCACTGGGAAATTACACACTTTTACAACAAACGAACATACAAAACAGTTAAAGCCTTGGTAGAAGGCTACTTTATTAGAAAATATAGGTTTTTCTGAGAGATTCAAACTTTTACAAACACTTACATACATTTCACGAACTTATACTTGAGACATGTTCAAACGTTTTTGATAACAGACATCGACATTAAAATACTTATGAACTCACCAGCTTAATGCTGATAAACTCTTTCAAAATAACTTGTATTCTCAGGTCATCAGTAGTCAGGTACCGATGCCAGCTTTTGAGATGATGGAGCGCATTCAAGACTTATCATATTATTACTTTGATTTACGTTATATTTTTGGTGTCTAAAACTGTATAGAACATGCTTGTATTAAAATTATATATTTAATACAATGGATGATGTTGTTTGCTTATTTACATTTACTGTGTTGTGATACTTTACATGACGTCCTCCGCCCCAGAATGTTTCCGCCGTTCTTGGTTTTGGGGTGTGACATTTATGCTGATTTTCAAACTGCTTGTATTCTCAGGTCCAAGTTAGACAGGTACCCGACGATATCTTTTGGTGAAGACAGAGTGCTTAGAAGACTCGTCTCGTTTTGTTCATATGATATATGTATAACTTTTGTATAATTTACTTGTGAACCAAATGTAAACTTTCGGGGTGTGACAGATTAACACGACATCGCGGTTAGCGAAATGTATAACCTTTGAACATTCGTAGATTGTTCAATTGTCCTCTGTAGCTACAACAGGTGGGAGGAAGGGTTAGTCCCGTAATAGATTTCCTAATATAAGTATTAACCGTAGGCATCCGTAGATGTTCATCAACCTCTGTAGCGAACAGTAGGCTCGAGAAATGGTTAGTCCCATAAAAATATTCTAATATAAGAAATAATCGTAGGCATCCGTAGATGTTCATCAACCACTGGTGCTAACAGCTGGGCTTCGGAATGGTTAGTCCCATCTAGATATCCCATTGAACTGGGATAGGTAGGACAATTTACACAAAAGGTACTAATAAATCATCCTAATGAATCAAGGTACAAGTATCCATGTAAATGTATACAGGAAAATGTATCTACGCAAAGGAACTCGTGTAATGTATTCATGTAAGGTACTCATGTAATCTATTCATGTAAGGTACTCATGTAATGTATTCATGTAAGGTACTCATGTAATGTATTCATGTAAGGTACTCATGTAAGTGTATCCATGTAACATGCAATGTATAGCATAGACTCATGAATGAACTGACTCTGATGTAATTCCTTGTAATATGAATAATGTTTTGTATCTTCTAACTATCCCTATAATAGTTAACTGGGAGGTAATTTGTTGTTTAAGTAGGTTAAAAATGGTTTTGTAAAACATCTAAGAGTTTTGAACAATAATTAACAATGACTTGATGTCATCTTAATAAACATTTCAAAAGTAATACATTTGCTATCAAGGTATTTTTAAGATATAAAACCATTTCATGCATGACATTTTGAAGTATGTGAAATCTGCTGGATGAAAACACAGTTATAAAATACATATGAGTGATTTAATAACATGTTGTTTTCTACTTGTATTCCCCCCTCCCCATTAAAGAATTTAAAATCATTTAAACATTGATTAAGGGGTATGAACTCACATGTAGATGGTGGTTTGGATGTACTGAATGATGTAGGGTAGCTAGGTGAATAGTGAAGACTTATTCACACTCAATGATCCTAGTTAACATATAATCACACACATATGTATCCAATTAGACTTTAAACCACTAATTGACAAAGTTAAGACATCCTAAGGCATGTAAAACACCTTATTTAGGTGGTACAAGTCATAAGGATTGCACCTAAGTGCTAAAGGACCTTGCTATAGTGTTTGGGGTTCAAGGGCAAACTCCCTTGGAGTTTACGGTTTTCATGACTTTGACCTAATGAGTTTACGGTCGTAAAATCAGGAGTTTACGGTCGTAAACTCCTCTCTTTTTGACCATATGTTGGTTTGAGGTTTTGCAAGTCCTTTGGAGCATTTCTACTTGGTGGTTTGGCCTTTGGAAGAGATTAGGGCATCATTACACTCCTTTGAGGAGTTTACGGCCTCATGGTCATTTCTCTTTGGGTTTACTACCTTAAACTCATGATTTTACTACCTTAAACTCATGATTTTACTACCTTAAACCCATAAGTTTGGTATTTGGAGGTTTTCAAGTCCTTAGCTCAATCATGGCAATAGTCTAGGTTAGATTTAGACATAAGGAATAACCATTGGACTTTTATGGGACTTTCATGCACTTTTTGGGGTGTTTACAGTTTTGGAAGATCCCCAAACCATAAACACATAAAAATGGAAGTGTCTGGTGCTTTTTGGGTGATAAACTCAATAAGGATGAAGGTAGAGCATCTAGGCACCACTTTGCACCATAAATGGTGTTTACGGTTTTGGGAGCCTCCCAAAACCATGAACACATTTATCTTGGTGTTCTTGGGACTTTTATTTGATGTTAATACGTAATACAAGCTTAAGAAGACTCAAGGATGGAAGTACTTACTATAAGGAAGCTTGGATTTAGCTAAAAGTCCAAGAACACTTAGTGTGTGTTCTTGGTGTTCTTGGTGTTTTTGGAAATCTAATCAAAACACATAAATGAATGGATGAATAGATGTACAAACACTAGATTAAGTATTAAACCAACTTGAAATGGTTAGAACACTTACTAGTTTAAAGATCTAGAACAAAATATAGGATGATACTTGAAAGGATATTATGAGTTTACTCTTTTGGGGAGTAAACATATTATAACTAGACTTAGGAAGTAAACTCATCGATAAGTATGATTTTACGGATTTTTGGGATGATTTTTCGACCCAAACGAAATAGTTTGGCCGGGAACTTCTAAGATGCGAAGTGTTTGCGGTTTTTAAAATTCAAAACCCGAGACGGCACTTTCATTCACCTATTCGTTTAAAAATAATATTAAAATAATCAAACGAACTATATTTTTCCCAAAAACTAGTAAAAGTGAACTTGACTTATAATATGAAGTGATTGACTTTTAGGGTTTGACCGAATGAAAATTCCGGGTTGTCACATTGAACCACTACCATAGTAGGTACAATGAAGTAGTGCCCTATAACCCTATATTAACTAGTTTACATGTAGTGTTATAATGCTCTCTTGTACTTGAAACTGTATGTGTCACCTTGTAGTATTGTACTTTGTAATGAAAAATAATTATACCTCTATAATTATTTAGTAGTGTATCCTTGAAATAGTGTAATAGTGTAGCATTCCAAAAAGTATACTTTTTATAGTTTATATACTTGTTTCTGTTTAGTATTCTTGATCTTGTAAAATAGTGTAATGTTTCCCAAACTATACCTATTGCAGTTTAAATGTATGTTCTGTAGTGAACTGAAAGCCATTGCAATTTAACAGTGTGTATAAAGTGGTAGTAAGAGATTCATGAAAAATACGCTTTTGCTCGACATGTTACAAAAGGACTAAAAATATATATAAATATATTTTTATAAAATACAGCGATAAATTGGTTTGAATCAATTGCAAGTAGTTTGAAATCCTTTGATTATTAACATAAGAGTCCTTGTGTTTTACTTGTATCCCCCCCCCCCCTAAAAACATTGAAAAATAGTAAAAACATAGGGGTATGAACTCACCTCTAGTGTGTCTTCGTGTTCAGGTAGCGAAACTATAGACAACAGTTAATTTATGTAATCCTATTTAAATTAGTGAAATAATTAATTAAAGTGTTAGACAACAGTTAATTTATCTAAGAAATACTTACAAAAATTACTGAGAATTATTTGGAGTTTTGATAAGTGTTTTCGGTCTATCCCTCAACGAAATCCCTTGGTTCAGTCTTAAATCCTCAACTGAGAACCAAGTTCATGGTCTTAAAGGGTTCTCAGGCTAAGTGAGTTCTCGGTCTAGATGGTTTTCGGTCAAGCTTAAAATTTGAACATTGTTCTTGATGTTTTTGGTGTTCTTGGTGATCTTGGTGAAATTATGAAGATTTGAAGTATTTTGCTTGAAGATTTGGAGATTCTTGGACGATACTTGAGAGCAAAAATGGTGTGTTTTCGGTTGGAAAAGTGAGAAATGACTTATGGTTTTGAGTTAAATCATATATTTCGAGAGGGTTCTCGGTTGGAAGGGAGTTCTCGGCCGAAATTTGTTTTCGATAGGGATTTGCGGTCCGTAGGTTCTCGGCTCCAAAAAGACAAGTTTTGATTTTTAAGTGCATTTTATTCCTTTAAAATAAAATACTTATATAAACATCATTTATACAACTTAAATCATATTCTAACCCTTATGAAATTTACGAAATAAATGGATCTCGAAATTTTATTTAAAAGGGTTTGACTTTTATTGACTTGAAAACAACGGGTTGTTGCAGAATTAGACAATATTTTTTTCAAAAGAGTAATCAAAATATTTATGTATAAATTCCATTATTGGTGACTTAAACATTTAACCTTAATTAAATATTTATTATCTTACTAATTCATTTGATCGCCACACATGTATCTTCATTCTTTTGGAATTATCAAACATTTTAATAAAAGTGAGATTACTGATCATTTCTAAACGCTCAAGATGCTACCTATATAGTGTGATTTAAAATATCATAAACTTTCACCTCCTGGATTCGAAAAAACAACTCTCTAACTATATTCTCAATTATGGTTCTATTATAGTAAGAGTACCCTTTGTATAAATTACAGCTTCGGAAATGCTCTATCGTTTCGTAATTTAATTTGTAGATGACAATTAAATAGCCTTTACATTTGAGATGTACCAAAACATTGTTGCCTTCCCTTAGTACCTATCCTTAGGAACTTATCCTCGATTTTTTCTATTTCATTCATACTACCTCTTCCCGTTTTAGAATATACCTTTTCCAGATTTAGTAGCTAACCCGGAAGTGAGCAAATAGTCTCTAACCACTTCTTTATTAGGCAACATATTTACAGTTAGTGCTGATTTAGAATGCGACTCAAGGATCAATGTGTATTTAGCACTCAATGCAGTTGATTCTTTAGAAAAACTTATAACACACTTTTAAGTTAGATAATATTTAACTAGATAATCTTTTCAACTAGATCGCCATGTTTGGATCATGATTTCCATGATCCTAATTTCTCACAATCGAACAGTAAACCTCGAATTAGATAATCTTTTCAACTAGGTCGCCATGGTTGGATCATGATTTCCATGATCCTAATTTCTCATAATCGAGACTGTAAACCTCGAATTAGGGAAACCCTAACCTGATTATAGCTAAAGCATTTGACTCTCCCTCGAATTAGGGAAAACCTAACATGATTATAGCTAGAAGCTACTTTATAACCTACTAGAAACATGGAAACATTTAGAAACAATTGATAGTGTACTTAGATTTCACATTGATACGTGAATTCTACGACTACTTAACTGTAGTGACTATCCATATTGGGGTCACTCTTTGACTTCAACACCTTTTCATGAATCATATACACACATCATGCACTTGACCTAGTAGTATAAATTAGTTCCAATTCTCATAGGAACTTAAGTCAAAGTTAAAACTAGGACTAATATATTTTATTCTTCAATTTCGATTGAATCTTAGAATCACTACATAGAAATACCAATAAAACGATAAAATAAATTAAAAACATTATTTCTTACTTGATGAGATTTAGGAAACCCAAAAATATTTCGAAGTCCAAAAGATTCAGTTTATTTTAATATCCAAAGATTTATTAAATCTCAAGACCCAAAAATAATTAAAATAATTAAATTTAGGAAAATTTAATGAAGGAAAATTTAAATTAAGTCAATAACAATTACCCTAAATTTATAAGTCAAAAATCAAGGTTTTATGAATAAAAAAAACTAGGAAAAGATACATATTATATAAAAAATTTGATATTTTTATAAAATATTTGGATTTTATAAAATTTTAAAGAGGGCTCCCCTCTCTCAATTCAAAAAAATTTGGACCTCTCTCTCTCTCTCTCTCTCTCTCTCTCTCTTCATCTCTCCCTCAAAACTCACACGCCACTCATTTACCCTCATTCTTCACTAAAAAATTTCTCTCTTCCTTCTCTCTAAAGGAAATCTGATGTTAGGGGCAGAATAATAAAGAGAGATTTTTACATTCGATTCTTCATAAGTTTACAAACGTCTCTGTATTTTGGTGGCCAATTTTGGTGGAGAGAAACACCAAAGAGATGACAAGAGAGATTGGGTATCCAGAGAGATGAAAGGTTTCTTTTTTCTCTTTTCTTCTCTCTAAAACCCTCGTTCCTTCTCTACCTTTCACCCATAAAAATTTCCAAACAAAAAACACCATTATAAATATAAACATCCATCATCCATAAGGACTCGTCAAGGTAAAAACACCTAATTAAATCATGCATGCAAGTTTCTAATATTTTCTTATGATTTTATGTGCTAAATCTTTATCTTTATCTCTTCTTTTTTATAAGTTCATCACCATTTTCATATTTTATAATGATGTTTTTATATTTTTACTAAGAACATCTTGCATGTTTCTTAGATGGTGAAAATCCATGATCAAACCTATGTTAAAATCTTTATTTAAGACATGTGTGTGCAAATAACATGAAAAATGTTTATAACTGATCAATATAAAAACCTATGTTAAAATCTTCATTTTCGCAAAAAAATGTTTATAACTGATCAATATCAAAATTTTGACACATTATTGACATAATTTTATTATATAAGTTAAGTATGCTTCTGTTAGATTTCGATTAGAGACTCACTGGTGTATACCATTATGTGACAACCCAAAATTTCTATTCTGTACAAACCTTCAATACAATAGAAGCCAGAAAAGTTGTTGCTAAGTTTCAAACTTTTTGGAACAAGTTTGAGTATTTTAGGATTTACACTTCGGGTGATATTAGGAGAGAGGGTGCCTTGGGATTATTGTGCAACACTGTTATTCCAAAACTCTAAGAAATTAGAGTTTACTGCCTGAATAAAATATTTTCTGCCAAAAACCCTAAATTTGGGAGTATATATATGAGAGTTAGTCATTATTTACATTTTTTTCAAATCTCAAGATCCAAACCCATTTCTCTCTCAAGTATCATCCAAAATTTTTTCGAGATCTTCTATCTAGTAAGTGTTTCTAGACTTCTTAAGTTATTAAATGAATTAATCTAGTTTTTTAACACATTTCTAACCGTGAAATCATTCCAAAAGGTAGATTCTTCATTTTCACCAAGAGCACCAAGAACACACACTAGTGTTCTTGGACTTTTAGCTCATTTCAAGCTTCCACATAGTAAGTACTTTTATCCTAGAGTCTTATAAAGCTTGCTATATATCTTTATATCAAGGAAATGTCCCTAGAACACCAAGAACAAGGTGTTCATGGTTCAAGAAGTTCTTGAACCGTAAACACCAAGTTAAGGTGCCAAAGGGTGCCTTAGGGTGCCTTGGAGCTTCACAATGCCTTAGGGACTTGTAAAGATCCTTCTTTGATGTGTTTATCACATAAAAAGCACAAGAAAACACTCATTTATATGTGTTTACGGTTTGGGGATCTCCCAAAACCGTAAACACCCCAAAGAGTGTATAATTGTCCCATATTTATTCCTTATGCCTAGAATCTAACCTAGACTATTACCTTGATGAGCTAAGGACTTGAAAACCCCCAAATACCATAACCATTATGAGTTTACGTTAGTAAACCCCAAAGGAAAATGGTTTAGGGACCTTAAATTCCAATTAGGAGTGAAATGGTGCCCTAGTACCTTCCTTGGTCACATACATCAAGTAGAAAAGCTTCTAGGGGCTTTTAAGGCTTCAAACATCAAATGGTCAACAAGTGGGTGAGCTTACGACCGTAAACTCTTTTGTTAGTGACCACAAAACCGTAAACTCCCAAATGGAGTTTTCCTTGAACCCCAAGCACACTAGCCTTTCCCTACAACACTTAGATGCACTCCTTGGGATCTATAACACTTATATAAGGTGTTTAGCATGTCCTAGAGTGTCTTAGCTTTGTTTATTAGTTGTTTAATCATATGTGATTAATAAGTAGCATACAAAAGGATTTACTACTCTTTTAGCTGTTTTACCATACAGTTTACTTCAAATGGCTTTCCAAAACGTTTTTACTCAGTTAAAACTCTTTGTTAAATTGTCTTGCAGACTGAGTGTACCTTTTCAAAACCCTGTTACAGTTACGATTCAAAAAAAATGTTTTCCTTATACTTTACATTGTTCTTATCAAACCAACTGCTTTCAAATCGTTTTACAATTTGACATCAAGTCATCTTTTCTTATATACTAAACTTTTCAATGGTTTTACAAAAATTCTTTTATGCTTTTATATTGTCAATTGCATTCCTAGATATGTATAGTTATATAAGTAATGTTTAAAGGACTTAGGAAGGCTAACCCGCTTCATTTCCTTTTCCCCGTTGGGATGTGGTCTGGTAGGGTATCGGGTATCCGTCCGAATGACATTTAAATATCAGTTATATATCATGTGTACATATATATATATATATATATATATATATATATATATATATATATATATTCATAAAGGTTCTTCCAGTCAGTTCAATACCCTTGGGTAGCAAGGGTATACTTCCATGTTCATACGTACCAGTTACATTACTAGTAATCTACCATATGGGTAGTTTAGGAAGATACTAATATGATTACTAGAATGCAGAATCATACCACGAGTCAGTTCATTCATGCTTCAATACTTGCTAGATAGGGAGAGAACACACATTACAGCTAGTACACACAGTACATTACTATACATGCTAGATAGAGAGAGAACACACATTACAGCTAAAACACGCAGAACCTTACAATACATTACTATACTACTACATGGATATGTTTACTTGATTATGCTTACATGAGTACCTTTATATTTATACGCTTACATGAGTATATTTACAATGATACGCTTACATGAGTGCATTTATATATACGATAATAGGACAGACATCACTCGATGCTATAGCATGGAACGGTTTCAGGATCTAACTATACCAATGAATCACAATGCATTGTGATAGTTATATTGGCTATACATGATCATAGTAATGTGGATGTTCGCGGCTTGCAAACATGCAGGGGTCGTGTATGGGTGCCAAAATCTCTTTGACAGGGGAGCGTCTAGCCTGGGATCTAGCCATGACATTATGCCTTATCCCTCAAATAAGGCAAAATAGTACAGAAGTAGTCACTTATTACAAATACTACAGTACTTATGAAATTACAATAGAATTAAGGTAGTTAGTATGGTTGTAGTTATTTGATACTACACCATAGTACTATTTGATTTTCCCATTACATTCACTTCATGAACATTCACACGATGCACGGTAATGTAGAAACTATATTTTTGGTTAATGATATTCAGATTTGGGAAAATACACACTCTTACAAGAGACACACACAGATACTAGATGCCTTGGTAGAAGGCTACTTTCAGTAGGAAGCATAGGGCTTTCTAGGATGTCCAAAACGTTTTCATACTTACATTTCTTATACGTACAAATACTTACATTTCATATACGTACAAAAAAACTTACATACAAATTAAGACACTAAAATACATATGTTCTCATCAGCTTTAAAGTTGATACTCTCTTTCAAAATAACTTGTATCCTCAGGTTAGCAGTAGACAGGTACCGATGCAAGGTTTAGAGAAGATGGAGTTCGTTCGAGACTCATCATTCATTTTGATTTATACTTTAGTGTGTACTAGACATATCAGAACACTTGTATTAAAATTATATTATTAATGCAATGGATGATGTTGTTGCTTGTTTACTACTATTCATTGTTGTGATACTGTACATGACGTCCTCCACCCCAGAACGTTTCCGCCGTTCATGGTTTTGGGGTGTGACAGATTGGTATCAGATCATTTTTTATAGTGAATTGAGTATTACAAACCATAAAAGATATACAAACTATTAATACATAGGGATTAAAATCATCTGACCAAGAGTTTATACTTTAAATAGTAAAGTATTTAATTAAGTATACGTATTTGCATTCATACTAAAATCAGTGTCACTAGGACAGTACAAAAGAATTACGATTGTTGGGCAACACAAGTGGACTTAGAGACATATAGTCAAAAATGGGAAGATATAGCCTGATCAACTATATTATCCGAGGGTTGACTAGCATGTGCCTAAGTGTAGTTGTGTGGTTGCAACAAGTCTAAAATCTTACCAACAATACCACAATGAGAACAATAGAACATAAACCTAAAATACTATAAGGGTATTTGGTGTTACTATAAGTACTTCATACTTGAGAACTAAAAAGGATCTTCATTACTAAGTTGATAGTTGCTAAGTGGATACACTAAGGCTATATGTAACTAGGATGTTATAGACTTAGAATCTATGAACATTTTGCTTTACCCCTATTCTTTGTGAATTTGGAGTTAAGGTCACTTATTTGAAGGCCTATCATGTTGTGATTACATATAATTGGTATGCATTTCACAAATAGTGATGTAACTAATGTAGATTTTCTAAATAATTATCTAGATAATTCGTCTAATAATTATTTTCTTACCCTAATTCTCGCGTAGATAACATGGCTGGACTCCATCCCCACGGCAACTCGTACCTTCCGAACGAAGTCATTGCTGGATGGTTTGGAGAAGAACCTGAGAATGATCATCCAATTCCTTTGAATGCTAACCATGGTGAAGACCTTTCGGATGATGCTAACTCCGAACCCGAGGTTGAGAACCTACCCCAGGCAGATCCCTTTCCAAATCCTAACCCTCGTCTGGCTTTTCATGGCCCAACACCTCCATGGGTAGAATGCTTGGAAACATGGAGCCAAGGACAAGATCAGACCATGCCATTTAATGGTGACCGAAGCTTTTATGACCTGGGCAATGGGGGCTCAGTAGACAGAATCCTACCAATCCTGGTCCGCAGAGTGGCTCGAAATGAGATTCAAGGCAAGACAGCCCTACATCAGATCACAGAAGTTGTCGCCAATGCGAGGATGCATACCCTCCACACCATTCGCCTGGAAGATGCTCGTGAGAGATCTGAGAGAGATCATGAAACCCTACTGCAAGCAATGGCTGAATCACTAGCCAAAGTCATAGAGGTCCGAGTATGTCAGAGGGTGTACGAAAGACACCTACTTGATGTAGAATGCCAACTGGCTGAACTGAGAGTTCACCAGAGGGATGACCGTCGCCAGTAGTAGAGGTTTTACTTTATTTTTTCCTTGTTAAAAGGAATCGTTTTTCTGTCTATGCCTGATGTGGCATTTGTATGAAACTATCTTGTACTGTAAGTACTTTAGTTAGGTCTTTATGCTGTCAGGGACTTTCTACTTTATGATGTAAGACCTTTTACAAGGTCATTTTCCCGAACATTTACGTCATGAATATCAAGGATTTTGACAGTCGGCTAACTTCTATGTCATTCTTGATTCAAATACTTTCATCATGCTATCATGGGAGTCTATTTGAAACCCACTCTAGTTGAGTTACTGAACTAGGGTGTTTTAGCTCAGGGATAATTCCCAATTCTTCTTCGAGGATTGGATCATGTTATTTACCAGCCAATGGTACCCTGTTTTAGACGTCAAGCGTCAAAAGGCCATACTACGAACATACTTCCATTCTTTACTAGGACTGCATCATAGGGATGTAGGACGAACCCTTGCAAACATACTTCCAGTCCGTACTAGGACTGCATCATAGGGATGTAGGTCAAACTTTTGAGAACATACTCTTACTCTTTACTTGAACAATCGAAGTACATCTAGGGTCAACCAAAATCGCTCACAAAATCCTTGTCTTTCATGTTAACAGAATCATGTCGTCATCCAGAAACAGTCAGCCGAACAACGAAACCTCTATTTTTCCTATGGACGCCGGTACTTTTCAAACTGCAGTTACAGCTGCCGTGATGGCTGCCGTAACAGCTGTCCTTGTGCATCGTAGCGCTATCTGCAAAATCAATGATGTTGAAGGGGTTGAAAATCCCGATCGTAGTACCGATCCATGAAGTCATCAAACGATAACAGTCACAGGCTCACGAAGCCACAACTCAGAGTTCAAGAAACGAAAACGTCAAGCCCAAAAGGGACACAAGCAATATGAGGGAACACTCCCGAAGTGTAGCAAGTGTAGCTATCCTCATAATGGAGCTTGTCGAGTATTGCAATGTATCAATTGCAACAGACTGGGACATATTTCCCATTACTGTGGAACCACCGCCACTAGAGCCAGCCAGGGTTGCTATTATTGTGGTGAGACTGGGCACTACAAAAGAAATTGCCCGAATAGTGCAACTAGAGTGTATCTTTTGCAAGATCCCGTCAGTGAAGGAATGCTCGTGCTACGTATACTTGTCTTTTGTAGTATACCTTTTTCGCAGCAATAGTCATGTAGTAAGTCTAAAGTATTGTAACTCTGTTAATGGTTGCACGGTTGTGTTTTGTCTGTAATGCCTTATGTTCAAATCTAATGTCTTTAGTTCCCATATGATTTCGCCATTATCATACAACTAGATTCAGTTTGATCCGCTCAATACCAGCTTCATACATACATCTCTTTCTCAGTAAACGTCTTTTTATCGAAGCCGTCCTTTCAGAACTCGGAAGCACTCATGCATAGAGTACCTCATGTTTCTTTTCCTTTATAAAGAAAACTCAGCAAACCTCCCCGACGTACCACTCATGCAGTATGTCAAGTTCGACCCAAAGATCCATACGGTTGATCTATCGCTGAGGAATGTATACATAGGGGTGGTATATAATCAAGGTTCTACAGATTTAGAATTGATGATTTCACTTTAACTTCTTTTTCTCGTTGGGATGTGAACGTAAATAAGAAACATTTACTTGACTATCTTTTTAGTCTTAATTATATACGACTCGTATACACGAGATTGTGATCGTTGAACCATGTATGAATTCTAATATGAACTTCAGGTAGGAGACTGCCCAAGACTACGAGTGATCTCATCGCCATGTGAACAAACTTAGAACCCAGTACGACTCCTGTAACCAGATCGCCCTACAGTCTAATCACCCACAGAAATACAAGAACAATCTGGACAACTTAGCGAACTACTCAGCAATAGAATTGGAAGGCCAGGATTCTCACCCTGGAGAACTCTGGTCTTATTCTCCCAGTAACAGACGGATTGTATGTTATGTGCCTCGACTATCGAGGACTCCGTCAAGATTTCCATTAGAAATCGTTATCTCTGCCTCGCATAGAAGAATTGGTTGAGCAAACGCAAGGAACAAATTACCTTTCAGAAATGGACCGAGATCCGAATATCAGCGGTTTCGAGTGTTAGCGAAGGATGTCCCGAAGACTACCTTCCGAACTCGATGCGGACACTTCGAGTCCGTAGTGATACCCCTCGGATAGGACCAATACGCCCATAGTATTCATGAGCTTAATGAATAGGGTATGCCATTCTTACTGAGATCAATTCGTCATTCCCTTTGTAAATGACTTACTTATCTACTCTAGTAGTAAGAAGGAAACCATGGAAACATTACCCTCAGAGAAACTCTTCGCGGAGTTCTCTAAACACGAGTTTTGGAATTTAAGAGTCAAATTCCTAAGACACACTTTTAGTGATGTGGAAATTCTTGAGTACTCTGTAAATTTATCAAAACCGTTGAAAATTGTCGGCACCGAAGACGCTGACAGAAATTCGCCAAAATCTAGGTCTTGCAGACCCACTATTGTAGTCCATTCAAAACTCCTCGCGAATTACAGAAACCCTTACGAATTTGACCCAGCAGGGAGTGGCCCTTGGCTGGGAAGATAAGCAAGAAAAAGAAACCTTGAAATTCCAAGTGAGAGATCAAATTCTTTAAGGAAGTCTCACTCTGGGAATGGCTTAATACGCTTCGTAAAGCGTGAGAAGCTAAATCCAAGATAGTCAGGAGCTCCGAGATTATTATTGGAATCGGTCCTGTATCTCGTAGACTAGACCTACTCCGCGAGCTTGGTAACATACATTCTACACTTCACGCCTCGAACTTGTAAAAAGTATCGATCCGACGAGACTCTTGAAAACCCTCTCGAAGAGATCGAGTCCTCCCAGAACCTCACCTACGTGGAAGAACTTTAGTGACCATAGACCGAGAGGTCATGCGAATGATTCCTATTCGTTTACCTTTTGTGAAGGTTCACTGAGATGCCAACCAGGGACCCGAATTCACTTGGGAGCGCGAGGATCAACCAATTAGGAAGTATCCCCATTTCTTGGCTCGATTATTCATGCCTACTTCCTTACCTAAATTCTAATTTCGGGACGAAATTCCTTCTAACAGGGGGATGTGACAACCCGAAATTTCTATTATGTACAACCCTTCAATACAATAGAATCCAAAAAAGTTGGTGCTAAGTTTCAAACTTTTCGGAACAAGTTTGAGTATTTTAGGATTTACACTTCGGGTGATATCAGGAGAGAGGATGCCTTGGGATTTTTGTGCAGCACTGTTATTCCAAAACTCTAAGAAATTAGAGTTTACTGCCTAAATAAAATATTTTCTTCCAAAAACCCTTAATTTGGGAGTATATATATATGAGAGTTAGTCATTATTTACATTTTTTTCAAATCTCAAGATCCAAACCCATTTCTCTCTCAAGTATCATCCAAAAAGTTTTCGAGATCTTCTATCTAGTAAGTGTTTCTAGACTTCTTAAGTTATTAAATGAATTAATCTAGTGTTTTAACACATTTCTAACCGTGAAATCATTCCAAAAGGTAGATTCTTCATTTTCACCAAGAGCACCAAGAACACACACTAGTGTTCTTGGACTTTTAGCTCATTTCAAGCTTCCACATAGTAAGTACTTTTATCCTAGAGTCTTATAAAGCTTGCTATACATCTTTATATCAAGGAAATGTCCCTAGAACACCAAGAACAAGGTGTTCACGGTTCGAGAAGTTCTTGAACCGTAAACACCAAGTTAAGGTGCCAAAGGGTGCCTTAGGGTGCCTAGGTGCTTCACAATGCCTTAGGGACTTGTCTAGATCCTTCTTGGATGTGTTTATCACATAAAAGCACTAGAAAACACTCATTTATATGTGTTTACGGTTTGGGGATCTCCCAAAACCTTAAACACCCCAAAGAGTGTATAAATGTCCCATATTTATTCCTTATGCCTAGAATCTAACCTAGACTATTACCTTGATGAGCTAAGGAGTTGAAAACCCCCAAATACCATAACCCTTATGATTTTATGGTAGTAAACCCAAAGGAAAATGGTTTAGGGACCATAAACTCCAATTAGGAGTGAAATGGTGCCCTAGTACCTTCCTTGGTCACATACATCAAGTAGAAAAGCTTCTAGGGATTTTTAAGGCTTCAAACATCAAATGGTCAACAAGTGGGTGAGCTTACGACCGTAAACCCAAGGGTTTACGACCATAAACTCTTTTGTTAGTGACCACAAAACCGTAAACTCCCAAATGGAATTTTCCTTGAACCCCAAGCACACTAGCCTTTCCTTACAACACTTACATGCACTCCTAGGGACCTATAACACTTATATAAGGTGTTTAGCATGTCCTAGAGTGTCTTAGCTTTGTTTATTAGTTATTTAAAGGCTAATTGGTTACACATATGTGATATTATATGTTATCTAGGATCATAAGTTGTGTACAAGTCTTCACTTGACACCTAGCATCCTATACAGTCCGTTCATCCCAACCACTTGCTGCAGGTGAGTTCATACCCCTTAATCAATGATTTAAATGTTTTTAAATGCTTTTATGGGGGGATAAAAGTTGAACCATTCTAGTTATTATATTAATCACATCTGATTAATAAGTAGCATACAAAAGGATTTACTACTCTGTTAGCTGTTTTACCAAACAGTTTACTTCAAATGGCTTTCCAACACGTTATTACTCAGTTAAAACTCTTTGTTAAATTGTCTTGCAGACTGAGTGTACCGTTTCAAAACCCTATTATAGTTATGATTCAAAACAAATGTTTTCCTTATACTTTACACTGTTCTTATCAAACCAACTGCTTTCAAATCGTTTTACAATTTGACATCAAGTCATCTTTTCTTATATACTAAACTTTTCAATGGTTTTACAAAACTTCTTTTATGCTTTTATATTTTCAATTGCATGCCTAAATATGTATAGTTATATAAGTAATGTTTAAAGGACTTAGGAAGGCTAACCCGCTTTATTTCCTTTTCCCCGTTGGGATGTGGTCTGGTAGGGTATCGGGTATCCGTCCGAAGGTCGTTTAAATATGAGTTATATATCATGTGTACATATATATATTCATAAAGGTTCTTCCAGTCAGTTCAATACACTTGGGTAGCAAGGGTATACTTCCATGTTCATACGTACCAGTTACATTACTAGTAAGCTACCATATGGGTAGTTTAGGAAGATACTAATACGATTACTAGAATGTGGAATCATACCACGAGTCAGTTCATTCATGAGTCAATACTTGCTAGACAGGGAGAGAACACATATTACAGCTAGTACACACAGTACATTACTATACATGCTAGAGAGAGAGAGAACACACATTACAGCTAACACACTCAGAACCTTACAGTACATTACTATACTACTAGATAGATACGTTTACATGATTACGCTTACATGAGTACGTTTACATTGATACGCTTACATGAGTACGTTTACAATGATACGCTTACATGAGTGCGTTTACATATACGATAATAGGACAGACATCACTCGATGCTATAGCATGGAACGGTTTCAGGATCTAACTATACCAATGAATCACAACGCATTGTGATAGTTATATTGGCTATACATGATCATAGTAATGTGGATGTTCGCGGCTTGCAAACATGCAGGGGTCATGTATGCATCCCAAAATCTCTTTGACAGGGGAGCGTCTAGCCTGGGATCTAGCCATCACATTATGCCTTATCCCTCAAATCAGGCAAAATAGTACAAAAGTAGTCACTTATTACAAATTACCATAGAATTAAGGTAGTTGGTACGGTTGTAGTTATTTGATACTACACCATAGTACTATTTCATTTTCCCATTACATTCATACGATGCACGGTAATGTAGAAACTATATTTTTGGTTAATGATATTCAGATTTGGGAAAATACACACTCTTACAAGAGACACACACAGATACTAGATGCCATGGTAGAAGGCTACTTTCAGTAGGAAGCATAGGGCTTTCTAGGATGTCCAAAACGTTTTCATACTTACATTTCTTATACGTACAAATACTTACATTTCATATACGTACAAAAAAACTTACATACAAATTAAGACACTAAAATACATATGTTCTCATCAGCTTTAAAGTTGATACTCTCTTTCAAAATAACTTGTATCCTCAGGTCAGCAGTAGACAGGTACCGATGCAAGGTTTAGAGAAGATGGAGTTCGTTCGAGACTCATCTTTCATTTTGATTTATACTTTAGTGTCTATTAGACATATCAGAACACTTGTATTAAAATTATATTATTAATGCAATGGATGATGTTGTTGGTTGTTTACTACTATTCATTGTTGTGATACTGAACATGACGTCCTCCACCCCAGAACATTTCTGCCGTTCATGGTTTTGGGGTGTGACACATTATTTTAGGAATCAGTGGTGATACAAGTGGAACTTAGTTCAAGACATCATTTGAATCATCTCAAAGCGTTGTGATTATTCATGTATCCCCCTATTTTCAGTTTTTATGTTTTGGGGTAGTGCAAAAGCATGTCCGAATAACTATTTATTGGTCATTGTCTTTAAATTAATTTGTATCAAAATTGATTTCTATATTTTTTGTGTATGTTTATGCAACTTGAAACATCAGGCCTTATCGTCTTAAGTCCCTTCCACTTTACTCCAACCATTAACTCTTTGAGGAAATGGTCATTATGGATAGCGCTATTAGGAATTGACAACTCCTCACTCGCTCAATTGCTTAAGGGTACGATACCATATTAATCTATGGAACGATAAGCATAGATCTTGATAGGACGTCAGTCATAGGCGTGGTTGTGAAGTCATTGTTTGTTCCTATACATACAAACTAGCTTACTTATTATAGCAACAAACTTTGTTTCTCGTTACAGCAACGAACTTTTATTACTAGAAACTTATTTACTTGCCTTACCAATGAACTTGTTTGCTCCATGCAGTAACGGACTTGTTTGCTCATTATAGCAATGAATATTAGCAACGAACTTTATTTCCCATGAGAATATAAACGTTGCATCTCATTTGGGCAACATACTTTATTTCTCATGATGACAACGAACTTGTTTATGCAAACTTATTTACTCATTTTAGCAATATACTTTTATTTATGTAAACATCTATCAAAACTTCGATTACAATTCATGAAACCAATATTATTTTTAACCTGTGAACTCACCAACTGTTTTTATACTTGATGCTCGTTTTACATGCTTTTTTAGGAATCACCTAGTAAGAGGCACGTAGAGACACGACACTTGTAGGAGCATTTTTTGTGTTGTCTTTCAAATACATTGTAATTTATTTTAAAAAAGTTGTTCAAAGTCATTGTAAATTGTAATTCTTTTTAATACTATGGTTGGTATTGTTTTTTAACTTTTGCTATGTGACCCGTTGTATTGTAGCGTCCCGTGTTTCTGCTTTAACGGGGTGTGCAGAAATGGTATCAGAGTCGAAGGTTATAGAGAATACCAGTTTTCTTTTGGAGAACCACAACTAAAGGAAAACCATGATTTAATAAAAAAAATAAAAATTAAAAAAATCTAGAGGAAATATTTTTTTTCCATCTCCTCCTCCATATTCAAAGAAAGTTGGAAGGTGTCTCCCAAACAATGATCGACGCCTTACATAAAAAAATTACATATTTTTATTTGTTTTTTTTAATGTACGCCTGATCATTTTTTGGCATGTTTTTTTTCAAATGTCAACTGTTCAACAAAATTCTAGTTGTATCAATCAAACGTCTCTATCATTTTCCTCATTTATTATGTTTCGTTGATGATGTCCAAATGCGGCATTTAAAGAAGACCACTTCCCATTCTTTTTAGGTTTGTCCATGCCCATCGATCAGACAATTTCTTTTAACTCGAGCTCATAGCCATCATTTACATCTAAACGGACACGAACATCAAAAAATGTCGTATATCCACTCAACACCATTTCTATCCCTTTTCTTACTTCTCGTCCAAGTATGAGTGTGGTTTTAAATTATTTCCATTTTGGACTATAAGATAACAGTTTCGATGGTTGTTAAACTTGAATGGTTTTCCCGTTTCATCATGATAAAAATGAAATGCATCTTGAAGAATTTATTCATCACCATGTCTCTTCTCCTTTTTGGGTTTTTAGGTCATTCTACAACTCATTCATCTTTGAAACACTCTTCAATATTTATCGAAACATTGAATTTACATGGTGTTTAGTATGGTCATTGTAGCACCCATGTTTCTCGCTATGCATAATTACAAAAGATTTATTCGCGGTGTTCAACGAGCATAATACTTTTATGAATAAAAAAATAGAATTGTTTGAATATATATATATATATATATATATATATATATATATATATATATATATATATATATATATGTATATATATGTATATATATATATTTTGTAACTGGAAATTGGATAAATATTATGTGCATATAATATTTGTGTAAAAACGTATTTCAAAATGTTAATAAATAGGGCTAAAACAAACATTAAAAATAAAATATTATTTAGGATAAATAGTCTTGATAAAAATTATACTACTTGTGATGACGATGTCGGGGATATAAGAAACGCTTAAATATGACTTTATATGAGGAAGTTATGATTTTTCAGAGTTTGACATTCAGCCGTATACGTCAAATGGTCTTGTAAAAAGTGAATCAAATATAGGTTGCCTATTAGCCTAAGTAATCCAAATGAAAGTCCTATTGATCGTAACAACGAAATCGCACATATAAAGAATGTCAAGATCCGACTTCGTATGAGGAAGTTATGATTTTTCAAAGTTTCGATGCAATAGTGTGGACATAGAAATCAAAACTAAATTCACTTGATTGTTAGCCAAAACAATGCAAATTAGAGTTGAAGATATCCTGAATAAGAATATGTCGATATAAAGAAGTCGAGAATGGAGTTCATATGAAGAAGTTATTAATTTTACATGGAATTCTGCAATGTAACCTTCATAGACTGTTAAGTTTAAAATGGATTGAAAATTAGCAGAACAAAGCAATGGTCAAGAATTAATACCCATTGCATAGAATTGATAACCTATTTGATCAACTGCAAGGTGTAAGGTGGTTTTTTTTAGATTGATCTCAGGTTAGGGTATCATCAACTAAAGGTAAGAGTACAAGATATTTGATAAGATGTCTTTCATAATAATATATGGATACTACGAGTTTTTGGTTATGTCGTTTGGAGTGACCAATGCTCCAGTATCATTTTATGGATTTGATGAATCGGGTTTGTAAACCTTTTCTAGATAAATCTGTAATAATGTCATCGGCGATATTTTGATATACTCAAAGAGCCAACAAGAGCATGGAAAGCATTAGTGTGAAGTGTTAGAAGTTCTGAAGAATGATAAGATATATGCAAAGTTCTCTAAATTTCATATTTGGAAAAGGTGTAAGGCAAAGCTCTACCCGATTCACCAATAAGTAAGATTCATCAACGATTCCCTAAGCGTTATGTACATCTAGGTCTTTGGAAAAGGTGTAGGGCGAAGCTCTACCCGATTCACCAATCATTAGATACTTTTGTCAGGTGAGTGCGTAATTAGTATCAAAATTATAATCTAAAATAAAAGTATTATTTATATAAGACATTAAATGCTTGAATGTATTATCGGTGCTATATGCTATTTGTATAATTAGGGAAATACTATTGAATTTGAAACCGCATTGGAAATCAATTTGCCTTTAGTTATAAGTCTTGGCTTAGCTTAAGAATAAAACTTTTAAAGGATACTTAGTTGAAATTAACTTAGATATCGATTAGACCTCATGAGTGGGATAAGGTTTATGATATCAGAGTGGAGTGTTTCTCCTCTTTCTTGGATGACCAGAAATGGTGGGTCTAGATCAGACAACTAGCAAGTATGTATGGGTCATCGACTACAGTAGATGGCAACACTTTATTCTTCTCGACAGTCTAGTGAATTTTTTTGCTAGCATGGATTGATAACCCATGGATGTATGTAAACTGGGATACCATATTTCTAAAATCTCTAAACATTGGTTGCCCTTATATGACTTACAATGACCAAGGACACCTCTAGCTGAATAGTCAAATAGTTTCTCAAATGATTCATCAGGTTGGGTAATTCCTCCATATAATTGTTTAAGCGAACTAGGAATTTTGAAAAATTCTAGACTTAAACTTAGAAGCTAACTATGATTGATGAGGTGTTTTATGGATTACTTTAGAGTAAATGCCTTAGTTGTCTTAGACTCTAGAACTAGTATAATATATGAGGATGCCTTAACTACTATTTATGTGCCAAGTATATATATATATATATATATATATATATATATATATATATATATATATATATATATATTGTGACATCCCAAAATTCAAAGCCAAAAATTTCGTTTTTAATTAAGTAACTTATAAAATCGTTTACTGGAAAACATCATCGAGAACATATAAGTTCGTAAACCCATAATTAGAATTCATAAAAATGTGTCATAGATTATTAATAACATGTCATAGTACAATTCCATAACATCTTAGTGCGGAAATCATGTGTGTGATGCGCAGCTACCGTGTCGGCTCCTTCCCTCCGACGAAGAGGTACTTGAAAACAAAACTAAAAATTGTAAGCACAATGCTTAGTGAGTTCCCCCATCCTAACACATACCATACATAACATATAATTCATAACATAATTGGGTACTAACTACCCCTTCGGACCTGTCGACCGGTACCTTGCCTAGTATATCAGGGTGCTGGACTGCCCTTCGGTCCTGTCGACCGGTATCTTGCCTAGCATATCAGGGTGTTTGCCTACCCCTTCGATCCTTTAGACTAGTATCAGGGGACTATTTCACTCCTACCACTACCACATAATATCATAACACATATGTCATAAACTGTCTAAGATAACTGGGTACTATCTACCCCTTCGGTCTTTTCGACCGGTAATGGGTTCTAGACTACCCCACCTATCACATATCACATAATAACATAGCATACTAGCACATAATCATAATAGGTAATGGGTTCTAGACTACCCCTTGTTGCTACATGATTCTGGAGACGGAATCATCCTAAGGGGGAGATAATTGTAACGCCGCATTTCCTGCTAAATTAACTCATAGTTTATAAATGCTTTGGTCAACAACTGTAATCTTTATATGAATGAATAAGAAATGATTATTCATATATTTGTGTGCTTACATGTGTTAAATAGGATATTATGTGTAAATTATATGAATATTTAATAACAAAATAAATAAAATTAAAATATGCATCAAAGATAAAAGATTACTTATGAAAAATAATATTGACCTAGTTGTGGTATACGTCATAAAGATTTTGGAGATATAAGGAGCGTTCAAAACCGACTTCATATGAAGAAGTTATCTTTTCGAAGTTTTGCGATTTAACCAGCACGACTTATCGTCTCGTAAAAAGTAGATTTTTGATAAATTACATTTTAGCCTTAGTGATCTAAACGAGAGTCATAGTAGTCGTTAAATCGAGAGCATGCATATAGAGAGCATCTAAATCTGACTTCACGAGAGGAAGTTATGATTTTTCTAAGTTTCAGCATATCAGTATTCTGCTAAAAAATTGAATTTAGATTGGTCAAGTTTCACCCAAAGTAATCTAAACGAGAGTTTCATATCTTGTTGTTGGAAGTCCAACGATAAAAAGTCTGTCGAAAACGGACACCGGATGAGAGAGTTATGCTTTTTATATGGGCTTTAACAGTCTAAGCATGTGCGAAATATATAAAGTCAAAATTTGGCAATGAAGTCTAAACAAAACTTCTAGATCTCATCGATAGGTAAGCATGGAGATAAATAATGTCAAAAACCGAGTTAGTATGAAGAAGATATGCAATTTTGAAAATCAAAAAAATGGTACGCGTGCGCGTCAGGAGCGTTGTGCGCCCGAAAAGACCATGCAACCCCACCAACTTTGTGACATGTATTAGGCCATCATTTTTCCAGGTCCCTCTGTACTGACCAGCAGCACATCACGCCCCCATGATGCACAACATGCATACCAAGAATTCAACCTATAAATTGCAACTTATTCCTTCATTTTTCCTCACACCATCCTATCAAATTATCTCTGAAATTTTCGTTATTTAGCCCATTTTTCCTTCATTCTATTCGGCGAGGATGCCCTGCGATGCCCCTGCGTACTCATCTGATTAATAGCCTTCAAGTAGAAGATCATGTGTCAGTATTACGCCCACGTAGATCCCGGTTCTCGTCTATTGTACTTTGTAAGTGAGATACACTTACTCTGCTACTGTGTAATTTAAAATCTTTGTTATAAGTCATTAAAAGGAACTTATAAGTAAGATTTATAAATGATTCCAACTCGTTATGCTGCTTGATCTACTTTGGGGAGTAATGCCTAGGTTAGATTTAGTGAGGTGTTTAAAGTGGGATTTCCAAACAGTATACTTTGTATACTAAACGGTCATTACCTCCGATATGATCCTACCTAGTTATTCCTTGTTTAGATCATGAAGTAGACTTTGGAACTATTGAGGAATCTAAACCCTTTGAGTAATATACTAAAGACTTAGCGTTATGTACATCTAGGTCTTTTCGAAAATGTGTAAGGCGAAGCTTTTCCCGATTCATTAATCGCCAGAAACTTTTGTCAGGTAAGTGTGTAGGTACTATCAAAATCATAATCTAAAATACAAGTATTATTTATATGAGACATTAAATGCTTGACTGTATTATTGGTGATATTTTCTATTTGTATAATTAGGGTAATACTATTAAATTTTAAATTGTAATGGAAATCGGTTTTCCTTTAGTTATAAGTCTTGCCTTAAGCTAAGAATAAGACTTTTAAATGATACGTAGTTGAAATTAAGTTAAATATCGATTAGGTATCATGACTAGGATAGGGTGTGTGAGATCATATAGGAGTGTTTCTCCTCTTTCTTGGATGACTGAAAATGGTAAGTCCAGATCAGACAACTGGAAAGTATGTATGGGTTATCATCCAGGGTAGATGAAAACACTTGACTATTCTAGGCAATCTAGTGAATTACGTTGCTAGCATGGACTTATAACCCATGGACGTAGATAAAGTGGGATATCATATTTATCAAATCTTTGAATATTGGTTGTCTTTATATGACTTACACTAGCTAAGGACAACCTTAGTTGTGTATTCAAATAGCTACTCAAGTGATTTATCATGTTGCTTGATTCCTCCAGATAATTGTTACATTAGGATCTGTGAGGATCCATTAGGTTGGGTAGTTAGTCTTAGGTTATACTTTATATGTATTATCTAGTAAAGTTGGTTTGTAGAAATGATATTATTAACATTAAACTATTATGGTTTTGAAAACCCTACGTATCTCACCAGGTTTTCCCAAACTTCACCCACTCATTGTTATGCATCACAGGTAGTGGAACCAAGGTTGCAGTAGTGTAGTTAGGATGCTGAGTGGAATAAAGAAATGTGCCTAGTAGTTTCATGAAATTTTAGTATTTATGTTGTAATGTATGTTCGGATATGAACGATGACACCCTCGAGGTTTTCAATAAAATGCATAACTTTTGTTATCTTAAAAATGGTTTACTTAACTAGGAATATTCACATCTCAAATTATAAAGCGTAAAGAAAATGTTTTAATTGGTTATGAGAAATGGGGGATTTTACATATATTTTGCGGTTTACATTGATGCATCAGGAGTTGAGTTAGGTTGTGTTATGAACCAGAGAGCTAAGATAATAGTGTATGCATCCCAATAACTATAAATCCACAAACAGAAATACCCCACTCATTATTTCGAGTTGCCATGAATGGTATTTGCACTAAAGGTTTGGAGGCATTATCTATATGGTACCAAGTGCAAACTTTTCACTAATAATAAGAGTCTTTAGTATCTCTTTGATTAGAAGGAGATGAATATGAGACAGGGACACTGTCTAGAATTACTCAGGGATTATATTGTGAAATAATTTACCAACCTAGTAAGGAAAATGTTATAGCAAATGCTTTGAGTATAAAAACAAACTTCTAATGGAAAATACCAAGACAGATAAGAATTGAAATTGTCTCAATGATTATGAAAAGTATCAGGAAAGCTCATAATGATGCTTTGAAAGTAGATGAACGAAAGGAAAAATGTTTGGGCAAAATCTTAGTATTAGGAACGAATAACCAAGAGTCGAAGGTATTCTAAAGTAGAATTTGGGACCCAAGATGGTATGAATAAGAGATCTTTTCATGGAAGAGTCTTACAAAACCATGTACTCTATCTATCCAGGTAGCACCTAGATGTATATGGATTTGAAACCATATTACTGGTAGCAAAAAATGAAACTTGATGTTTTTAAATATGTGGCTGAATATGTGACCTACATAAGAGTAAAGACTCAACATCAGAAACTGTATGGGAATTTCGATCCATTATCAATACCCATCGGTAAGTTGATGGATATGATCACGGATTTCATAACCAAACTAACTGGAAGGAAAGGAGGCCACAATATGGTTTGGGTGATTGTCGACCAATTAATAAAGAATGCATATTTCATAGCAACCAGTAAGAAATGGTCTATGGAAAAGCTCGCTAAAATGTACGTGAAAGAGATATTGAGAGCTCATGGTTTTCCCTTGACGATTGTGTTGTACCAAGATAGTTGTTTGACTTTAAGATTCTGGTAGGCATTACATGAAGAAATGGGTACAAAATTGTGTTTAAGTACGACTTATCATACTTAGAAAGATGTCCAAAGTGAAAGAACGATTCAAACACTAGAGGATGTTTTAGAAGCATGTAATTTGGAATTCATGGGTAACTAGGATGAGCATCTACCATTGGTTGAATTTTCCTACAAAAATAAAAGCTACCATTCAAGCATTAAGATGGCTCCTTATGACACATTGTACGGATAGAAATGGCATATGCTATCTTGTTAGCTTGAGGATGGAGAGAAAAAATTTATGGGACCTGAGAATGTCCATTAGACTGCCGAGAATTGTTTTACTATATGTGTTTATATATTATGTACATGGAAATTTGATAAATATTCTGTATATATAATATTTCTGTAAAAATATATATTTTACAAAGTTAATAAATAAGGCTAAAATAAACATCAAACATAAAATAATATTTAAGATTCATAGTCTTTAAGAAAATTGTAGTAGTTGTGATGGTGATCTTGGGGATATAAGTAACGCTTAAATCCGACTTCATATAAAAAAAGTTATTATTCATCGAAGTTTTGTGTTCAACCCTATACGGAAAAGGGTGTTGTAAAATGTGAATCGGAGATAGGTTGCTTATTATCCTAACTAATCTAAATGAAAGTCGTAGTGATCTTAAAACCAAAAGCATACATATAAAGAATAACAAAATCTAAGTTCGTATAAGGAAGTTATGATTTTTCAGAGTTTCAATACAACAATGTAGACACAAAAATCGAAATTAGGTTGATTGTTAGCTAAAAGAATGTAAGCAAGAGTTGAAGATCTTGTGAATAAGATTTCATCGATACAAAGACAGTCGAGAACGGAGTTCGTATGAAGAAGTTATGAATTTTGCACGATATTTTGCAGTGTAGAATTCATAGAATTTTAAATTTAAAACATATTGGAAATTAGCCAACAGAGTTTAAATTAACGTTATAGTACTTAAAAATATCTATGTGTGGATATAAAAAAACATCCAAAACGGAGCTCGTATTAAAATGATATGATTTTTTGAATTTTGATAAATTTTCCACGAAATTACTGCGCTTCAACGTAAACATTGTGTCATGTGTCACGTTTTGGCGGAAACCCTTGCCGGCTAAGCTAGGGTGCATCACCCCCTTAGTCTAGCCATGCCGCACTTTTATGAAATTTGGCCTATAAATAATAGTCGGAATTCACATTCTTCCACACACCTTCTAAAATTTTTGTCTAGGGATTTCCACCCTTTAATCTGAATTTTCCCTAGATATTTTGAATATTTCAGTTAAGCTCAGAGTCGTTAGAGGGCGGAAAATAGAAGCTTTCGGGTTGGAGTTCTGCCTTCGAATTTTCCATACATTTTCCTAGAAACTCTATAACTTAAGTTGCACTTATTATGATTTAAGCGTAACTTATATTTATGTTTATAATCGTTACTATGAAGTTCTAAATAAGATTTAACAGTGATTCCATGTCATAATATTTATTGATCTACTTACCGGGGTAATCTCTAAGATCGATTTATTGAGGTGTATAAAGTGAGATTTCTAGACAGTATAGTCTGTATACCAAACGGACCCTACATCGGATAAGATCTTAGCTGGTTATTCCTTATTTGATATCTTTTGATTTAGACATCGAGGACTACTGAGGAATGTAGACTATCACTATTATAGTTGCAAAAATTATGAAATAGAGACTAAGACTTAGTGATATTTATATCTAGGTCTTTTGAAAAGAAAAATTAAGATGTTAGGCAAAGCACTGCCCTAATCGCATGTCATCCACTTTTAACAAGTGAGTGCATAGTTAATTTCACCTTACACATATACACAAAGTATTTAGAAAATTACATGCTATATGTGCTTATTATCTGTATTCTTGATATTTGTTATAGATGCAATAATATGATATGATTTTACTTGTATATTTTATTTAACATATTTAACTTGTATGAGTAGTGAATGGTTGTGGGAAAATAAAATTATTTGTGAGAGGCCATGCATTATAGTATTGTTCTACTGGGACCAGTCATCTAACAAAGTATCGATGACAACCATTGACTATTATAGATAGTCTTGTGGAACACTAGTAGGCTTGCCACTTGTAGCTGTTAGTGATCATGCTTTTCAGGGAAAATGAATGAATGTTCATTTGGGCACTTTGTCCCCCTCATGGTTGCCTTATTGACATATATTGCTATGGAATCCTACCCATCGCTTACAAAGATCCTTTCGGATAGGTCCGTCGAGATCATGATTTCAGGATCAGGGAGTGAGAGTAATAGAATTGGTAATCAGGATCAATTGCTTGGTGTGAAATATACATATATATATATATATATATATATATATATATATATATATATATATATATATATATATATATATATATATATATATTAGGGGTGAGTGCGGTGCGGTTCGGTGTGGTTATTAGCTAAAACCTCACCACTAACCGCAAATGCGGGTAATCCATTTTCAAAACCGCATGATGCGGTTATTTTTGCGGTGCAGTTACGCGGTTATTTTTGCGGTGCAGTTTTGTTTTTTTTTGTGTTGCGGTTATTAACCGCATGAATTTGGTATCGTTATTTTGTGTGGTTTTTAACCACAGTTTACAGCTTAAACGGTTTTAAAAGTTCAAACATATTACTTGTAATAATATAAAAAACCTTAAGGTATAAGAAAATTAACTTAAATCACAAACAACTAATATCTTAAAAACATCAAACCATTAGTAAGTAACAATAAATATCTTAAAATTGTCTAATTTCACCATTTTCTAAAGTTAAACATAAAATACTTTTGTCTTCTAGTATTTATCCATCTTTCATCAATGAAGCCGGTCTTATATTTAATATTTAATATGTTAATAATTAATAAAAGAATTGTATATAATATATATGGTGCGGTGTGGTTTTTTTTGCGGTTTTTGAAAACCAATAACCACACCGCACCGCACATTTGCGGTTTTTGGAAAAAAGAAAACCTCACCATCGGTTTTTATTGTGGTTGCGGTTAATCGATTGCGGTTTTTGCGGTTAATTTTTGTTGCGGTGCGGTTTTTGCTCACCCTTAATATATATATATATATATATATATATATATATATATATATATATATATATATATATATATATATATATATAAGATTTTAATTATATTATTTGTGGTTGAAAAACCTATATGCTCACTAGGCTTCCAATCCTGACTTATTTAGTTTCTTTATATCACAGGTAGCCGTACGAAGGTTCGTGGATAGTGATGTCTGAATCTGGTGAGAGATTCGAGGAATTTAGGTCATTAGTATAATAAGTTATTGTAAGGCGTGTAAAGACAAGTTTATGCTTAAGTTTTCTTTATCAGTTGTGACATTTAAAATTTTAAATCTTAATGAAAACTATTTATGCAGAAATGCTTTGATATTGATATCATCTCAAATTAGTAATGTTTTGGGACAAATTCTGCACTAATAAAATAAATGCTTTTTAAAATAAGCAAAAAGAAAAAGTTTTTAATAGGCCATAAAATTTGGGATGTCACAATTATCATCCGCAATACCTAAATCTTCATAAAATCTTAATGTAATGTGTTGCAAAAAATGATCAATTGATTGTCCATTTTCTAGATGTGAATCCTTCAAAATGTGAACCCAATATTGTGTCAACATCAACTCTTCTCTCAGAGTTCACCCTTTAGGATTGGGCTTTGTATTATTTGTCGCCAATTCTTTTTCCTTTGTGGAATGAAAGGGGTGAGGCGTTGAGTTTCTCTTACAATTCTTCATCCGAGTTATTGACGCTTTTGGTTTAATGTGGTAGAGTGGGACTTGGTTTTGGAGTTGGAGGTTTCTAGAATAGGATTGATTTGGTGAAAGTTGATTAGGAAAAGTGACAAAGTTGTTGAACATATTAGGGTTTACATTTGGCATTTTCATAGGGTAGTATTGTTGAACATTTTGGTACTGAAGTTGTAGAGGCAATTAAATAGGGGTATCAAGTTGGGGACATTAAACCATGATCGATATATCGAAAGTGAAAGTGTTTCTAGTTGGCGTGGTTAAACTAGAATCATAATATTTTTTTCTACACCATCTTGGGGTTGGGTTGTTGACATTCATGTTTTTTGTTAAAATCTACCTTAATAAATGAAAATGTTATTGCCACTTGTCATTCTCTCATTTATTTGGCCACATGTCATTTTGTCATAATTTTGAAATATATTTATTTTTCACTTGTCAATTACTTCACTAGTTTATAACCCGTGGGAACCACGGTTATAAAATTAATCAAATTTTTAGAGTGAAAACTCAAAATTGTTAATAAGTTATTTTAAATAAATTATTAATTTAAGAGATATTTTTTATTAGTTATGTGAAATTATAATCATTGATTCAAATAAATATATAAAATTAATTTTTAATATATATTGGATATTTTTTATTTGTGAATTAATGAAAACAATAATTTAAAATTTAAAATTTAAAATATGATCACATTAATGAGTAGGTTTAATAAATTTAAAATGGAAAACTAATAGATTGACAAGTGGCAACACATTAATTAAAATGTCTAATATTGTAACACTTGGTAAAAGAGCTACTCTTTTATTAGTATAGATTATTCATTTCCACTATATCATTAATTTAGTTTCCATAAATTATACCTACTATAATAACTATTAATTTCAAATTTGAAATTTCAATTTAAATTTCAAATAAATTTACACTTTAAACATTTGTATTTAACATTTTATTATAATAACTCGTTTAATACACGGGTCTAACAATTAAACACATAATTTTAATTAATTTATTTTTTGCACGTTTTTTTTTCATAATTTTCACTTATTTCATATTTCAAATTCAAAATAAACTTTTCATCTAATCGCTCATGTTTAACATTATGTTTTAATTAACCCGTATAATATACGAGTTTCACAACTACTGAATGAAATAGAGATAACAAAATAGAAGATTATCTGATTTTGATTATGGAATTGAAGAGTTTATTTAAAGGGTTATAAATTCCTAAAAATAAATATATATATTAAATGTTTTGATTGTTGCTGTTAAAAACAAAGGAAAAAAGGTTTATTTAAATTTATTACCATTGCGATTCAAAACAAATAAATAAAATTATTGTTGGCCAAATGGAGAGAGAGAGAGAGAGATAGAGAGAGAGAGAGAGGGTAGTCGCGTGAACCTAAACCACACTCTAGCTCCACTACAAGAAAACCCCCATAGCAACAATATTTTTTACCCTATGCACACGATGTCTTCGGGATAGCCCATACCGACGACATATGGCCATTATTGCTTCCACACTATAACTTGAAAAAGTCATCGAGATAGATGTCATTGAGATAGATGTCACTTGTAGGGACGACAAGTCGTCGCCAAAGGATTCGTCATGGAAGGATTTTCAAAAAAAAATATTAAATACATATGTTGATGACTTGTCATCGATATAGGTGACACCTATACAAACAATATGTTGTCTAGACAAGTGTCACCTATAGCATCGACAAGTTGTCAGGACATGAAAAATGCTTTTTTTCTAGTATAAGCTATAGCGATGACATGTCGTCGGTATAGATAAAAAATATTTTTTTTTTCAGATAAGCACCAGTGACATGTCATATGGCAATTTTAATTTCCAATTTTTGCGTATTTTGTTTTTTATCATTCCTATTTTTTTTAACAACCCCAAAGAGACAGTTAACCATCTTAGACAATTTGCAACATATATTCATAATAAACAAATATTCAACAAAGATTAATAATATTCCACATACATTGTTCAAATTAAAGTCTTATATAAACCAAAATGAAAACAAACATTTTTCAAATTGATACAATCAAAATACTAACATTCATCATCATCTTTCTCGTTACTTTCTGAAGTTTCTTGAGTTTGTTAAAGGGTTGAATTACTTCTTTGACACACAAAGGGATTAAATTGAAATTTTGTTGGTGGTGATGGTTGGAAGTTTAGAATATAAAACGTCAATGAGTTATTATAACCTTGTTGGGTTTGTTGCAAGTATTGATTAGATTGTTAGGTTAAAGCAACAAATTGGTCACTAGTTACAATTTGAGGTTGAGATTGTGAGGATTTGGAATAGGGTACATTTGAGATAACAATTCGTTTCTAAGTTCTCAACTAACTCCTCGTGTATGCCCAATTCATTTCTATGTTTTCAACCAACTCCTCGTGTATGCCCACACCTTTCCTCGAGAGTGTGGTGCTCATGGATGCGGCTCTAACCACCACACATAGCGATTCCGATCATATCGTCTGACATTATTAAGAACCCAAAAACTTCTAACTCCAAGTTCTCGGCTTTTTTTTGCGAATATCTGAGCCCACACACACCCAACAAACTTGTTCTTGTCGTTGTTTCCGCTCCATATGAATCTTCTACCACATTTTTCTATATTGTTAAGAACACATATCGGAGCTTTAAGCAACAAAAAAATAGTAAACAGACAGCATACTTTAGCTGTTTAGCACCGTATTACGTAATGTAAGATGTTCTTTGTTTTTTCTTAGGCAAAATGATCGCATTATACAGACCACATCTACAGACCTCTATAATAGAAAAGGTAGACCAAACGCATGCGGTCTAAAATAAGAAAATTGTTTGCTTTTTATCATCTACGGACTGGTAGAATAAACTAAAATCTAATTAAACTAATTAAAAAAAACTTAAAACTGTTTTTTAATAATTTTATCACTTTATTATAGATAATTAACAAATGTAGATCAACTTTTATATATTATTATATAAAAGGTGAAAATTAAATGGTACAAATTAAAACATATATTTGATAAAACCAACAAAATTTAGTCACAAATTTATATACCTAAACATTATAATTAGGGATAAAAAATTTAACACATAAAATGGATAGAAATTTTTTTTGATCTAAATGAAATTTTTAAAAATTTTAATTTAGTTTTTCAACTAAATCATTTAAAAGGAGCGCATAAATATTTTTGCGAATAAATAAATGATACTGTATTAAATAAAATTTTACAAAATTTGGCACAAAAAAAATAAGATAGTATTAGACTTTTTTTTTCATATCTATATAAAGAGCTCCGATGATCATTATTCTAATTAAATTTTTATTTATAAATTTGTCACAAATGTCGTTATTATGTCGTCAAACTTTTTTATTTAAGTATTGTAAATTTTTTATTAAAAATTGTTTATCATAGATATATAATAAATCTATGTTAAAAAAGAAACAAAAATATATGCATTTTTTTAGGCTAGAAGATGTCTGAATAGATTAGAAGACTATAGTCCACATGTGCATCAAGAAGAGGATGTGCAAACCTTTTTAAGTAAGCAGTCTTAAAAAACAAACAGTTTGTAAAACCTAATGTATGCACGTCATATACAAAAGAGGCTAAGAAGATACGCACACAAAAAACAAACAACACTTAAGTTTGTTTGGGAACCCGAGAACTTTTGATGGCCTAAGAGAAAGTATTGGATTATATTAGTAATTATAAGTTACCAGTTTTAAATGGGTCATATTATCGCCAAAAGGAACTCCAAAGCATTTAAATGGTAAACGAGGTGCTGAATGACAGAAGATGGGGAAACTGCCCAAAGGATAAGAAAGTTGCCGAAGCTATAAAATATGAGACAATTTGGTGCCTCTGTAAGTCAAGAAACGAGAATTTTCGTAAACATTAGAAGTCAACCGGCGAAGATAATGGATAATATCAAATCGGTATTATACACTTGGATAAAACATAGAATCAAAAAGGTGTCTTGGATTGGAATTTATGGTGTAACAATCCGCTAAAATGCGGATAAGAGTACGTAGGCGTTATCTTGTTAAAACTAATTATTTTGTATTATTTCGCTTCTCTAGCATCTTGCTAGTGCAGCCTTTATAATATATTTGTCGGTTCCAAAAAATTTAAATGCAAAGGAGTAACTTGGCAACCATGAAATCTCGCGCAACTTGTGACATTTCTCGAGCGCAAATTCCAAATACACATGATTCATGTCTTTCACTTTTAAACATGAAATGATATGAAAATATCATATTATCCGGCCCATGTTTTTAATGTTGTTTCTTAACCACTTATCAACAAAAAATGTGTCTTCCGCGTAAATTATATAAGAAATTACGTGACCACTATTAGAAATTTTTACACCCTTAAATAGGAACTTGTTCCTGCGTGACAGCCTTCATCGCGACATTGAGACTCTCAATTGCAACGATAAATAGGAAAAGCCAGAGCGGATCATCTTGCCTAACATCCTTGGAGGATATGGGAATTATTGGAGAGTGATGGGAATAATCTCTAGGAAGGGCAATTGAATATAATAAAATGCTTTTTACAGAACTCCTATAGAAACGATAAAAACTAGAAGCACTAGATGTACAAAAGTGGAAATTCATTCGTGATGATTCAAATGACTCGAATGGGAGATAACAAGAAGTCAAAAACCGTCATCGTGAGACGATTTAGTAAAACGTGAGGTTGGCACCAATGCTGGTGATTTTGGGTTTTTTTAGTCAAATGAATTTCAAAAATATACTTGACTGCAAAATCAAGTTTTTATCGTGTAATAATATGTCTTTCATGCAAATCTTATACTGATATGACCAAATATTAATCATCTACTTTTAATAACAATGAAAAAAAAAACACTCCTCTAGAAACGAACATAAGGCGTATGTAGAAATGGAAAATCAAGATAAATACATAAAGGAAAATGTGCATGTTTGAATGAGAATAATAAATTTAATCAAACACGATAAAAGAGGAGATACGAATCGAGGAACACTTGAAGATATGATTAGGTTTGTATCCTCCTTTTCTGCTCGGAGCACGTGTTGAGAATCAAACTCTCATCATCCCTCCATGCTCTCACCCTTTTACAATCCTCTTTTACATTTTTATTAGTTTTGTTTACATAAACATTGACAACAGAATCTTTATACATACACCAGTGAAGAATTAAATATTCATGTTTGATAAATTCGAATTTGAGGTTATATGGATATGCTCTACTCTAATAAATGAATCTTTTTTCTGTCACATTTTACACTTTTATTCAATTTGTCCAATGTTATTTTGTGGTTATTTTAAATTAATTTTTTTTCGCATATGATTTTATTAGTTTTTCTATTTTGATAAATTCCATATAATACTTTAATGTTATAATTACAATAAATATAGTAATAAATAAATATTAAATTCATTAATGGACTTACTATCTTATTTCAAAAATTTCAAATTAAAGCTCATTAATTTATTTTGTTTATTTATTTAAACTAGTTTATAACCCGTGAGAACCACGGTTATAAAATTAATTAAATTTTCATATTAAAAATTCAAAATTATTAATCAATAATTTTAAATAAACTATTACTTAAAAGATATTTTTTTAGTTATATAAAATTATAATCGTTGATTTAAATAAATACGTAAGGTTTTATCACCTTATAATCTATATTAATTTTATTTTATTTTATTAATCTAATATTATTAATTTAATATAATCAAAATTTTTAAAATTTGAAATTTAAAATGGAGAATCATCTATTTATTAATTTAATATAATTAAAGTAAGAAATTTAAATTTTAAAATTTGAAATTGATAATTAATAGGTTGACAAATGGCAGGATAGGTGACATATAATATTAATGAGAAGTTCTAATAGTATGACACTTGTCAATTGGAGAATAAACATATTCATTTATTAGAATAGGAAGATTTAAAAGCTAAAAAAATCAATTTTAATAATCATTATTTTTCTTATTTTCTTATAAATCGAAAGTCCTTAAATATCAAGACCTTTATATTTCATTTTTTAATTAACTCATATAATACATGAGTCTTACATATAGTTGTAATTAATAAACGCAATATAAAGTTATTTTCAAATGTCGTTTCAAATTTTTTTCACAAAAATCCTACCAATATTTCGGGCGTGTTCGGCAAAACTAGCTAGTAGCGGGTAGCTGGTAGTTGGTAGCGGGCAACGTTTGATTTTGGAGCATTTTGTTGAAAGCTACTCGATGTAGCTTTTATTTTTGGAGCGTTTTGTTTAAGTTAAAAGCTAAACGCTCTTGTCTCCGAACGAGACTTTTTCTTTTTTACTAGCGTTTTCTTAAAAGCTAGAAGCAAGAAGCTCCCAAACGTTGCGTGCCAAACACGCCCTTCATCGATCGTTGTTATCCAATAAATTTGGTTGTAGTATCATACCAATTAATACCTTAGGTGTGACACGATGCATAAAAAATAGTTATAGAATAGGTGTATATCTGTTGCACGTTGCAAGGACAAAAAATGACAACCAAATTTACAAAAAGGACAACATTATAAAAGCGGGGACCAAAAAGGACAACAACCAAAACGCAAGGACCAAAGCCGAACAAAAGGAACTGATTTTATAACATCGTGTGAAACTTATTATATGTGAACCGACTCATACGTAAAAAAACATACATAAAAATAAACACGAAAACATAAAATTACTTTGAAACATAAAAATCAAATTTATAACAACAAATTCATAAAAAAATGCAACAATTTTAAAAAAAAATTAAATAACGCAATCTCTAAATTTATGTCAAAACATTGACCACCTCAAATTTATATTGAAACATATATAAAAATAAGCACGTAATATTTTTTTAAGTTAACGAACAAAAATTATTAAAAAAATCATATTGTATATATTACAAAGTTCAAAAGCAATGATGTCAAATTGACATTTTACAAAGTTGACGTATGGTTATAGGCTTATGCTTGATGGATGAGGTAACCATTTACATTTAGAAAGTTAAGAAGGGGGGGGGGGGGGGGGGGGGGGGGGTGGGTTTGACATTTTATAAAGTTCAACAACGAGGGGGTCAAATTGACATTTTATAGAGTTGGTAGGTGCTAACTGTTGAAAAATCAAATTATATACACTATCGTGGTTATACATAAAAGTTTAGAATATGGAGAGGATAAATGTGATGTTTTAAAAAGCTGTAATTTAAGGAGGGTGAAATTGACATTTTATAAGTATAGATATGAAAAATATATTTCAGAAAGTAAAAAGTTTGAAGTTTTGGGTGGAAAGAACCATTGACGCTTCAATTTAGAACGGAGTCAATGTTTGAAATTTAATGCGATGTTCAAGTAGGCAAAAAATTTCATTATCCCACGTTGGAATGAGAAGAAACCTGAAATGCGTTTATTATAAGCCTTCGTTATTGAGAGGCCTTCAAATCATTTAGTAGACAAGAGTACAAGCTAAATCTTCTAATCGATAATTTGGTAAAAAAAAAAGAACTTGAATTTAATTAATTCATTTTTTTATGTCAAAATCTTTATTTTCATCCACAAATTGGCTCCTTTTTTTATCTTCTTCTCGTTGAAAACTAACCTGTTTCTATCCACACCGTGTTATTCTTTAAATTCAAATTAAAAGAAATGAGAATTCTTAATTCTCTACGGCGTCATAAAGTTTTTTTAAGAACAAGCAAATCAGAATTCTTTAGAATTCTTTTTGTCTATATTTTTAGCAATATTTTCTTGTTTTTGGTATCTTTGATTACTTTGGTACTTATTTTTATGAACCAATGAAATATCTATGATTTGATACATAAAACATTGTCCGTCATTTTTTAGAGATAGGCGTGCAGGTTCCAGAATTAATATTCATGTTTTCGTTAATTGTGTAAGATTTAAATTCCTACTCATATACCGAGATCCATTTCTTTCCTTTGAATATAGGATATACTAATTTTTCTAACATTTATCAGGCTAAGTAGTAGACCATATATTTGGATATTATTCATTATTTTTTTTATTCAATTGATTAACACGTCCAACTCATCTTAATTCTAAAGGAAATTTTCCTTTAAGGAATATTTTTAGTGTTTCGGTGGATTCTAAAAAGTATTTTTCAATATTGTTCTGATTATTTAATTCAAAATATTGTTTTGAATTTGATAGTCTAAATTTGAAAAAATCCTCTTCTTGCTTTCCGTTTATATTTTGATTTTCACTAAAATTGGAATTGATATTCAAATTAAAAAGGAGTAATTTGTCTGGAATAAACCAAGGTTTCTCTTTATATTTATGATAAAGTCTCACAAACTTTGGAAAGAAAAAAACTTTCAAATTGGATATGAGGCAATTTAAGATTAAGAGTTTTTTCATTCATTCCCATCCAATCAAAAAATACCTTTATGTAATTTATTTCCAAATTTGAATCAATCGGAATATAAAAAAGACCATTATTATGAATTTTATCATTTATTTGATCCTTATTTTTATCCTTTATTTGGTCCTTGTTAGGTTCAACCGTAATATTTTTATTAATTTTATACAAAAAAAAATTGTCTTTATTCTTTTCCATATATATAATATCGTTTTTTCCTAAATAGTTCTTGCTAGGAATATTCTTGAGTATGCTAAAAAAAATTTCTTTATTTAATTTTCTTGGTTATTATTTGTTTCTAATGATGATCTATAAATATAGTAGTTATTTTTAGTTTCAGAATGAATATATTTATATGATAAAACATCATATCTATAGTTTTTTTTAATTATCCTCTTTATTTGGTAATAAATAGACTTTCGAATTTTGTTTTTTTAATCAAGTAATTGGTCTTTTTCAGAGGAATACCATTTGTTTAAATCTTTATTTTGAGATGTCTGACATTGGTTGATTCTATTTCGCCATTTTTGGGGGATTAGTCTAGACGATGTAATCTGAGAAAAATCATAATGTTCCATTCAATAGAAAATTATTGAATTGAAAATAATCTATTTCTCACCATTATGAGTATAGGGCTAGAAACTGAGGATCAGGTAAAATATGAATCTGATAAGGTAGTTTCTAATAATTCATGAAATTGGTTAGAATATTCTCACAATTGTAAGTAGCTGTGAGATTTATAAATCTTTGTTATTCATAATTGTAGAAGCGGTTTTTGTTGGAACTTTTTTTTCTTTTAAGGAATGACTGAATCGTCCAGTAACAAGTACGAATATCATTTTTTCCTATTTATATTCCAGCCTCCAATGCTCTTTTTCCCTATCTGGCTGGGGAAAAGGTTGGGGAGCCCTTGTTTTATTCCAGGAAGGGAACCTTGGGCATTGATTATCGGGCGCTCAACAAGGTAACCTAACCATCAAGAATAAGTATCCACTTTGATTGCAGGCACATATCCTTTCCCGTTCGCTTCTTTTCTCTAAATTGGAATCTGTGGTGAAAGATCAAAAGATTTTCAGGTATCAATTCGATCTTGTGGTGTATTCCTTTGTAGTGAGTAGGGCCTCTTTCTCGTTGATCAGTTCGCCTCCACTCTATTGAAAGGTCTCCATTCCTACGACGGTTTTGTCAATGAACCCGTGGATAAGTAGGCCTTTCTTGAAGACCGATATTCTGCCGAGTTCCTTACGGCGCACATGACACATTGTTCTAAGCTAAGTAGCTTTTATTTTTGGCAAGTTCGGCTTTAGTTTGTTGGACCGGCATGATCAACGTGGACCATGTCTTGACTTTGTTGAATTCACTGCTAAAGTCAGGGAACATTCTAGAAGCCATCGAAATCGAGTTATTTATAGAGCAAGTAGCCACGGATAAGTATCGACTTTTATGTGACACATGGGCAGCCGTGACAGGGCCGTCATCATCACATATCAAAATTGATTTTTTTCCTTCTACGGTTTCCACAACTACAAATATATCTCCCTTAGATCCGTATTCCGTCCACCAAAAAATGAAAATTTTCTCCTCTTCCTGCCTCTGTGATTTTTGAAAATTGCAAAATCCCAATTTCTTCTGTTTCCCAAGTAATCACTATATGTATCTCTTTGTTCTTAGTTGTTAGAACGAAGGATATTGAACATCAAATAATTGGTTTTACGTTGAAACTTAAGGCCTGATAGGTACGTAATAAACTTTAAGGAAATGAATTATTCCATGCAGTCTTATAGGAGTCGACATCGGCTATGACGAGGTTGGTTTTAACTATATCGTTACGTTCATAATCTCGTTTGACAATCTGACAGTCTTCTTTCTACCTTCCTTACAATTTGATCTAATCGTGAATGATCGATCTGGTTTCTAGACGAAACTTAGTAATTAATAATATTAATTTGATTTGATATTTGGAACTAATCGATATATAATTCTTATATTATTTGTCGGTATGATTTCTTGTCTATATATTCTAATATACAACAATCTTAAAGGTTTTGTTTTTGAGTAAAATTTTGAGAACAAAGGAAAACTGAGATATCTTTTGGTAGATTTCAAACAATGAACCAAAAGTTCTCAAACTAGAACTTTTTGACACTCAAAAATACATTAGGTGAGTTGACATTGGTAAGTTTATGCTGTTGTGTTGAATCTGAATCCAAAATTACCCCTATTCCAGGCGATTCGATTCCTGAAACGAGAAAGGAACCAAATCTAAAAGCAATTTCTGAAGTGGAAAAGAAAGAGCTCTGCGTAGAGCATCTAAACATTTATCTCTTGGTCATATGAAGAAATCCCCCATCTAACCGCATTTATGATTTGGACACGTCAATCATACATCCCAAAGAGCTTCGGAAAGCCTTGGAAAACAAGTAAAAGACACATGACAAAGGTACCAACAAGTACCTTCTATATAGATACTTGTATTTTCAGATGGTTGATGATAGACTAATTGTGGAGCGAGTGCATAAGCTCCAAGAATGAATCAACAAGATGAATTTCAATTTCCATTACGCTACATGAGCTCGTCCAAATAGGCAAAATCATCAAAAAAAAATTCCTCCTTTTTGGAAAAAATTCTCATAGATAATGATGTGTAAATCTTGGATGATTTGTTGAAGCACCTCAAAATTCAGGAGTTAACATGTAACAAGGACAAGAGGAGTAAAATTGGATCAGTGTGCACTATGTGTTAGTGGGGGTTCTAGACACAAGGATAAGAATGGTTTCCAGAGAAAGGCTTGGCACCTAAGAAAAAACCCAATTATAAAAAAAACAAAACAAAAAATAGAAGGAAACCATAAAGTGGCACATATATGAGAGACGAACCACTATACATGAGAGTGTCCTATATGGAAATCCGAGCCTTCAAATGGATCCATAAATGTTGTAGATGATCTCACCCACCAAGTACCAAACATGAGTCTTGGAGGAGTCAACATGATATCTTCTCTGACTCCGGCAGTAACATATTGAGGTTGGTTTGTAGATTCTTAACCTAACTGTAATGCCTAAAATTTTCACACAAAACTTCAAATATTTTAAAATAAAAATACACCCGAAATTTTCAATTTTCATACATTCAAACCATTGTTGTACTTTGATATTTACACAAAAAAAAGTAGATACCACGTACTAGGTGAAGTTATAACTCATTAAGAAGCTCACTTATTGATTATGTAAGTAACAATACTCGTATATACTATAATTAACTCATACATTACGTTCTTTAACCACTCTTAGTACAATAGATATATACTTGTTAGAAGTCTTACATAAGTATATCTTGTTCAATAACACGTCTAATAACAATTTATGCTAACATATAAGTATATAAAAGTCTACTTTTTATTTCACAATACATCACATGAGTTAAGGTTAAATTACTCACCTTGTATTGGTTGAGAAGAACTTGCTCCTACTCCTTGAAATCTTGTCCCGATCCTTGCCCTTGTTTCACCAAAACCTATGTAACAACACATCTCTTACGTCTCATAATGCATTGTGTAGATTCTTTTAGGGAACATGGCCTATAAGGGTATCAAAGTTCTCATTTTGTACACGTTTGGTCCTAATTGTTTTTTTATGTAAAATATGACATTGAACTTATTGCTTTTGTCCATATTCAATCTTTATGAATTACTACTACACGTTAAATTTTCAATTTGTACAAATTTCATCCTTAATGTTTCTTTTGAAAAATAAATCACTTTTATTTTTATATATTCGTTCCTAATGATGGGTTCTTCAGTTTCTGCTCACGTGGCATCCTATATGGGAAATAATTAGTGAGGTGTTCTCATACATGACTCGTCTCAACATTGGAATCATGTGTTACTTGTCCTGGTTTTGGTAACAACATTGTACTATTAATATTAGTAACTATGATAGTACAATACAATTTATATTTAATACCAACACAAACTTTTTTTTTCATTAGCAATACAAACTATATTATGTCAGGTGAAGAAAATACATTAGCAACAATGATTTTAATTGTTGAAAATAGTTTCCACATTCATAAAAATTGGTTATACTATTAATAATAATAGTTTCGGTTACACTTAAGGAAAGGAAACTTCCTCTTTAACAACTGTAAACCAATCTTCAAAATTCAAGGTCAATTTGAATAGAAAAAAAAACCCATTTCTAAAAAATGGTCAAAATCGACATACCAAGGAATTAAAGAAGATTCCAATGTTGTAAAAATCGGTCTAGATGGTCGTTTAATTGACGGTGTTAGGAGGCCTCAACCCGCTTATGATTAGTGCTAGGTGGGCTTCTTATGCGGTCTTGGTTGGTCCTAAGCGGTCCTAAGCGGCTGTAATTTTCAAAACTTTCAAATTTTAAATTTCAAATTTTCAAACATTACACCAAAAATTTTCAAATTTTCAAAATTTTTATACCAAAATCTTGTAATTTTCAAATTTTCAAAATTGGAAGTACTTATTTTTTAAGATCTATTAATTTTTGAATATTTTTTAATAACTAATGGTACCCCAACTAGCTAATGTCGAGTGTTTTTTACAACCTTGGAAGTCTCTAAACTTTGTTTTTTCAGGGTGTTATTTTATCTTGGAAGTCCCGATTCAAGTTGGGAGAAAGCAATTAAAAAGAATCTCATTGTCTGCTATTGAGATAGATCAAACTGAAGTCGAAAACATATTCTTCTTGGAGAAAACTAGGGTACCATCATTATTTAACATATTGATGAATTAGATTATTAACATAATTGAGGGAATAGACATGGATGAAACACCCTACGTAGGATATCACATGAGCAAAACCTAAAGAAAACTGGTCATAAGGACTAAATGTGTACACAAAAAATAAGGTCATATTTTGCAACCAAAAATATTATGGACTAAATATGTATGAAATGAGAACTTAACCTGGAGGAGTTGGTCATAGGGACTGAATGTGTGAAAAACATAAAGTTAAAGGACTTATTTTACAAGAAAAAAACACGAAGGACTAAATATATACAAAACGAGAACTATGTTCCCCTTACAGGTCATTTTTGTAGGATATTTTAGATTATATAAGAATGAAATCAAGATCAAAAGCATGAAATTAAATGAACATACGAATGTAAATATGATTTGATTTTTCATTAGAGAGTAAAAGAAGTTTGATTACAATATACATAAGAAACTCTCTAAAAGATACTAATTTTTGGCTCAATACAAAGGGGGAGATTGTTAGGTCTAGCATTTCATAGTTTTGTATTTGAGTCTAGATGCAAATGGTTTCGCAGTTCTATAAATTTTTTCTTCTACTTGTAAGGTGCGAAATGATTATTTTGTTTTTGAAGCTTTTTCACTAGGCATTGCAGCTTAGTTAATTTTTTTTTTGACAGGTTGTCTTAGCTTAAGTGTCATGACCACATTTGTCATTTCCTAACTGAATCTATTAGGGTGTCCTATTTAAGATATGTTAATTAGAGAGACTCTCTCTCTCTCTCTCTCTCTCTCTAATTAGCATATCTTATATAGGACACCCTAAGAGATTCCGTTAGGAAATAACCAATGTGATCATGATACCCAACCTACGACAACCCGTCAAAAAAAAAAAAACTAAGCTGCAATGCCTAGTTCAAAAGCTACGAAAACAAAATAACCATTTTGCACATTACAAGTAGAAGAAAAAATTTACAGAACTGCGAAACCATTCACATATAGACTCAAATAAAAAATTATGAAATGCTAGACCTAACAATCTCCCCTTTTGCATGGAGCCACAAAATTTGTCTTTATTTGACTACTTCTAATAATCAAGGAATGTCATTGAGAATCCTGATTTAAACAGTCATCCACTATAGCAACATATCCACAACACATTTAATATCACTCTTTGAGTTCAGTTTGTAGATCTTTGCCTTTGTACGGAGACAAATAAATGTGGTTTTTTTAAAAACAATGTTTATCTGGAAGGAAATGTTGGAATAGGTGTCCAAGGTCATAACTAAATTGGTCAAAGTGAGAACTAAATTCGCATAACTTTATGAAATAAAAGTAGTGTCCTTTTTGGGGTGCCCTCATAACAAAAAATAACTAAGAATTATATTAGGAGAGATAGAGGAAATGATTTACTAATTTATTTTATGATTGATAAACTAATTTGAAATTTATTAGAATTAATTTAAAAATACATTAGGTGAGTTGACATTGGTAAGTTTATGTTGTTGTGTTGAATCTGAATCCAAAATTAGGTGAGTTGACATTGGTAAGTTTATGCTGTTGTGTTGAATCTGAATCCAAAATTACCCCTATTCCAGGCGATTCGATTCCTGAAACGAGAAAGGAACCAAATCTAAAAGCAATTTCTGAAGTGGAAAAGAAAGAGCTCTGCGTAGAGCATCTAAACATTTATCTCTTGGTCATATGAAGAAATCCCCCATCTAACCGCATTTATGATTTGGACACGTCAATCATACATCCCAAAGAGCTTCGGAAAGCCTTGGAAAACAAGTAAAAGACACATGACAAAGGTACCAACAAGTACCTTCTATATAGATACTTGTATTTTCAGATGGTTGATGATAGACTAATTGTGGAGCGAGTGCATGAGCTCCAAGAATGAATCAACAAGATGAATTTCAATTTCCATTAAGCTACATGAGCTCGTCCAAATAGGCAAAATCATCAAAAAAAATTCCTCCTTTTTGGAAAAAATTCTCATAGATAATGATGTGTAAATCTTGGATGATTTGTTGAAGCGCCTCAAAATTCAGGAGTTAAAATGTAACAAGGACAAGAGGAGTAAAATTGGATCAGTGTGCACTATGTGTTAGTGGGGGTTCTAGACACAAGGATAAGAATGGTTTCCAGAGAAAGGCTTGGCACCTAAGAAAAAACCCAATTATAAAAAAAACAAAACAAAAAATAGAAGGAAACCATAAAGTGGCACATATATGAGAGACGAACCACTATACATGAGAGTGTCCTATATGGAAATCCGAGCCTTCAAATGGATCCATAAATGTTGTAGATGATCTCACCCACCAAGTACCAAACATGAGTCTTGGAGGAGTCAACATGATATCTTCTCTGACTCCGGCAGTAACATATTGAGGTTGGTTTGTAGATTCTTAACCTAACTGTAATGCCTAAAATTTTCACACAAAACTTCAAATATTTTAAAATAAAAATACACCCGAAATTTTCAATTTTCATACATTCAAACCATTGTTGTACTTTGATATTTACACAAAAAAAAGTAGATACCACGTACTAGGTGAAGTTATAACTCATTAAGAAGCTCACTTATTGATTATGTAAGTAACAATACTCGTATATACTATAATTAACTCATACATTACGTTCTTTAACCACTCTTAGTACAATAGATATATACTTGTTAGAAGTCTTACATAAGTATATCTTGTTCAATAACACGTCTAATAACAATTTATGCTAACATATAAGTATATAAAAGTCTACTTTTTATTTCACAATACATCACATGAGTTAAGGTTAAATTACTCACCTTGTATTGGTTGAGAAGAACTTGTTCCTACTCCTTGAAATCTTGTCCCGATCCTTGCCCTTGTTTCACCAAAACCTATGTAACAACACATCTCTTACGTCTCATAATGCATTGTGTAGATTCTTTTAGGGAACATGGCCTATAAGGGTATCAAAGTTCTCATTTTGTACACGTTTGGTCCTAATTGTTTTTTTATGTAAAATATGACATTGAACTTATTGCTTTTGTCCATATTCAATCTTTATGAATTACTACTACACGTTAAATTTTCAATTTGTACAAATTTCATCCTTAATGTTTCTTTTGAAAAATAAATCACTTTTATTTTTATATATTCGGTCCTAATGATGGGTTCTTCAGTTTCTGCTCACGTGGCATCCTATATGGGAAATAATTAGTGAGGTGTTCTCATACATGACTCGTCTCAACATTGGAATCATGTGTTACTTGTCCTGGTTTTGGTAACAACATTGTACTATTAATATTAGTAACTATGATAGTACAATACAATTTATATTTAATACCAACACAAACTTTTTTTTTCATTAGCAATACAAACTATATTATGTCAGGTGAAGAAAATACATTAGCAACAATGATTTTAATTGTTGAAAATAGTTTCCACATTCATAAAAATTGGTTATACTATTAATAATAATAGTTTCGGTTACACTTAAGGAAAGGAAACTTCCTCTTTAACAACTGTAAACCAATCTTCAAAATTCAAGGTCAATTTGAATAGAAAAAAAAACCCATTTCTAGAAAATGGTCAAAATCGACATACCAAGGAATTAAAGAAGATTCCAATGTTGTAAAAATCGGTCTAGATGGTCGTTTAATTGGCGGTGTTAGGAGGCCTCAACCCGCTTATGATTAGTGCTAGGTGGGCTTCTTATGCGGTCTTGGTTGGTCCTAAGCGGTCCTAAGCGGCTGTAATTTTCAAAACTTTCAAATTTTAAATTTCAAATTTTCAAACATTACACCAAAAATTTTCAAATTTTCAAAATTTTTATACCAAAATCTTGTAATTTTCAAATTTTCAAAATTGGAAGTACTTATTTTTTAAGATCTATTAATTTTTGAATATTTTTTAATAACTAATGGTACCCCAACTAGCTAATGTCGAGTGTTTTTTACAACCTTGGAAGTCTCTAAACTTTGTTTTTTCAGGGTGTTATTTTATCTTGGAAGTCCCGATTCAAGTTGGGAGAAAGCAATTAAAAAGAATCTCATTGTCTGCTATTGAGATAGATCAAACTGAAGTCGAAAACATATTCTTCTTGGAGAAAACTAGGGTACCATCATTATTTAACATATTGATGAATTAGATTATTAACATAATTGAGGGAATAGACATGGATGAAACACCCTACGTAGGATATCACATGAGCAAAACCTAAAGAAAACTGGTCATAAGGACTAAATGTGTACACAAAAAATAAGGTCATATTTTGCAACCAAAAATATTATGGACTAAATATGTATGAAATGAGAACTTAACCTGGAGGAGTTGGTCATAGGGACTGAATGTGTGAAAAACATAAAGTTAAAGGACTTATTTTACAAGAAAAAAACACGAAGGACTAAATATATACAAAATGAGAACTATGTTCCCCTTACAGGTCATTTTTGTAGGATATTTTAGATTATATAAGAATGAAATCAAGATCAAAAGCATGAAATTAAATGAACATACGAATGTAAATATGATTTGATTTTTCATTAGAGAGTAAAAGAAGTTTGATTACAATATACATAAGAAACTCTCTAAAAGATACTAATTTTTGGCTCAATACAAAGGGGGAGATTGTTAGGTCTAGCATTTCATAGTTTTGTATTTGAGTCTAGATGCAAATGGTTTCGCAGTTCTATAAATTTTTTCTTCTACTTGTAAGGTGTGAAATGATTATTTTGTTTTTGAAGCTTTTTCACTAGGCATTGCAGCTTAGTTAATTTTTTTTTTTGACAGGTTGTCTTAGCTTAAGTGTCATGACCACATTTGTCATTTCCTAACTGAATCTATTAGGGTGTCCTATTTAAGATATGTTAATTAGAGAGACTCTCTCTCTCTCTCTCTCTCTCTAATTAGCATATCTTATATAGGACACCCTAAGAGATTCCGTTAGGAAATAACCAATGTGATCATGACACCCAACCTAAGACAACCCGTCAAAAAAAAAAACTAAGCTGCAATGCCTAGTTCAAAAGCTATGAAAACAAAATAACCATTTTGCACATTACAAGTAGAAGAAAAAACTTACAGAACTGCGAAACCATTCACATATAGACTCAAATAAAAAACTATGAAATGCTAGACCTAACAATCTCCCCTTTTGCATGGAGCCACAAAATTTGTCTTTATTTGACTACTTCTAATAATCAAGGAATGTCATTGAGAATCCTGATTTAAACAGTCATCCACTATAGCAACATATCCACAACACATTTAATATCACTCTTTGAGTTCAGTTTGTAGATCTTTGCCTTTGTACGGAGACAAATAAATGTGGTTTTTTTAAAAACAATGTTTATCTGGAAGGAAATGTTGGAATAGGTGTCCAAGGTCATAACTAAATTGGTCAAAGTGAGAACTAAATTGGCATAACTTTATGAAATAAAAGTAGTGTCCTTTTTGGGGTGCCCTCATAACAAAAAATAACTAAGAATTATATTAGGAGAGATAGAGGAAATGATTTACTAATTTATTTTATGATTGATAAACTAATTTGAAATTTATTAGAATTAATTTAAAAATAATCAGAATTAATTGAAAACTAATTTGGGATTAGTTAGAAATATTAAAGGTACAGGGGCTGAATTGCATTTGTTCATAATTAAGCAAGGAAAGGCAATTCTATATTCATCCATGGTGTAGACGGTTTTAGGGTTTCCGAAAGCCTCCTAGAGATGATAAGGATAACTGTGTTGAATAGATAAAATATGATTATTTTATTATTTAAATCAATGTTTATTCTAGTGATCCCCTAGACATAAATAGGACCCATTGGGGATCAAATTTTGTGGTTCTCACTACCCAAAAGGTGGAAAACGTAATTCAGAAGTCTCATCCTCTTTCCTCTTGATTTCTAGTATTCTAGGGTTTTGGGTGTGAGTTATTAGAGGCGGTCTTAATTTTGGTGCTAGGTTGCTAAAGTAAATATGAGGATTCATGATTGCTACATATCATTGTAACACTAAAGGTATGTAACCATATCTATGATTTTCGATTATACATAGGGTTTATAATAGTTTCAATAGTATGATGCTATAATGAGAAAATATATAGCTCTCTTGGTTGCATGTGCAAATAACCAGATTTTGTGATGTTTCCGTTGTGCAAATATGTTAGATTTAAACTAGAACACCCATCAATGATCTCAGAGCCTATGGTGATTTTCCATTATAGGTGTGTAATTGAAACCGAAAAAAATCAAAAAGCCCTATTGTTCATCAAGCATGGTGCGCCCTATGCTCATCGCGGAACACCTCCTGGTCTGGTAGATCCGAGCTACTTGCCGATTTTTCTTCTTCGAGGATAATTACTTAATACGTAATAGTTATCTTAATCTAATTAAAATTTGAACTTTTAAATTAAGTAATATGATAACTTCAAACATTGAAAAACTAGGAAGATAATTATGGAAATTATATTATTTAATTATTATATTAAATAAGATGATCATAATCCATAAAATATTATTAATCTTAAATATTTGAATATTAATAATTTAAAGGTTAAATTAGTTAATTAGATTCAAACATTGTAATTCTAAAACGGTTATAATACACTCTTTTATATATATATATATATATATATATAAAGAGTTTCTACTACTATACGTATTAGATTAATAATTGTTAGTCAACCCAATACTAGGCCTCATTTATGAAGATATGCTATAAGAGAGCTATAAGTAGATAACCTATAAAATGACCATCGAATGAGTGTCCTTTTCACCCACCACTTCATTGCATAATGGATTGTCACTAGACGAAAGGATTCTGATAGGAAACTAATCACGTCAAAACTATAATATATAAGTACTAGAACATACATTAAAATCTCACTCTAGTTACTTTAGGAAAAATGTGAAAATGTATGTTAATCTATTAAAGCGCATTCCATTTATTTGTGAGTCATTATTGGATCCTCCATGGTTTACCAAAACACTAATTTAGGACTACAAATATGAAATGATGGCACATACTCGAATATATAATTGTTGATGGAGCATGTGTGGTTAACCGACACGTCAATGTGATATCATAAAGGACATCGACGGTGTTACACAAGTTTGCATAGTTATTCAAATCTTGCTTGTGATCCTTGGCATCATAGTCATAAATGTAAGAGAATAATCCAAGTTTAAACATGTCATTAAAAAGATTCAATGAATCTCAAAAGATCAAGCAAATTCATATAGTTTGAAATTGGTAAAAAGTCTTACCTACCTAAAATAGATTGGCAATTTTATTACGACATCCTTCTTCAAAGTTCGGTTTGAAAATATGGATCCTAGCCTTAATTTAAAATTAGGTTAATAACTAAGGATTGAATCAAATTCTTTAAAATTTCTCTCTTATGTTATATGGAAATTGTAACAACCATAAAAATCATGGCAAATTTAAACTTTTTAAAACATTTCAAAACCATTAAGCATTACAAAATTTGTTTTCAAAATAGTATACTATAAGAGTATCCCAAAAACAAATTCATAAACATGAGGAGGTGTACGATCTACCAGGATACTGATCTAACGAATCATACAACATATAGCATCCCATCTACCAGGATACTAATCTAACAGATCATACAATACTCGAGTATATAACATATATGGATAGCAATCCAAAAGGGTCGGCCTTGGTGCCTTAGGCCCTTGAGTATAGTGAGGAAAAATCATCTCACAACTATTGAACTAAAGTGGTAAGTGATGGGTTTTGAGCATTCTAACACTCCTATGGTGTACATGCAACCCTAGAAACCTTGGATATATGTTTGACTAAGATACATGCAAATAATTACTTTTCCAAGGTTCTTATCCTATCTAGCATGGCATGGGGAACTTGAATCAAATAAAGCTAGTATAATTACTTACCTTGTAGTTGTAGTTGATTGATTGGAGTTTTAGAGCCTAGCACCAATAGTGTGGATGCCTCAAATGGAAATCACAAATCACCACAAACTTTGGAACCTTGAGAGAATAGTCACAACTATCTTAAAATCGGCCCTCTTACTTTACTCACCACAACTAGTGTGATTTCAAGAACCAAAGCCTCCTTTATATAGTGTGGTGGATTAGGGTTACATCCATGTAAACCCTAATACCCATGTCTTTTCATTTCCATGAGATCCATGGGTTAAAGCTTCATGGAGTATCCATGGACTTTCCAAGCAAGCCTAGCCCATTCCAAATAAGAATTAGCCCACACTATATAAATATAAGAGCCCATATTTAATTAGTAATACTTTTGATCTCTAAATTAATCCTAGATTAATTATAGATCAATACTAATTAAATAATATGATTTTATATTAATATATTAAAACTTATAATATATTAATAAATCATGACTTATACTATTCTCAAAAAATTATCCATAAATTGTTCGTGTGAAGTGCAACCCAAATGCACCATGCCGGGTCGGGTCAAGTACATACCGAATATAGTTATGGACTTAGACACTATATCAAACAGTCTCCCACTTGGATAAGTCTAATAACTATAGTTGCAAGTATGACTTCAGGAACCGATCAGCAATCGTAGCTGTTTAAACTTTGTGCAACTAGAACGCGCCATTTTAGATAAGTGATCATATAATCCTCTGTTCTAGATATCATCCGGAAAAATACATGGAACATGGTCTTGCTTATTCTCCAGCATTTGTTTCCCGATTTCTGATTTGTTTGACATAGAATTTAACTGAACACATCAATTTAGTTTTGATCGGGCATGGTACATAGGTCAAAACAAAATCATCGAGGGGCCTAGATATCGCTTCTAATCCTGGAAGGAACAGATAAACATCGACTCATATGTTTTCTCTACTACTTATTGAATTACACACAAAGGTATGTTTTATAATATCGAGTTACCAATGCGTTTTCGTACAATCAATGCATAACCAACTCATAGGCAACAAATCATATCTCTAGGTTTGACAACTTATATGACATTACCGTCTCACGATCACTCGTGATAAATTCCATGAAGTGATACTAGTGAACGTCGGTTGAATCCAATACTCAAAACTTATGAGCACTCATGAGTGTTGTAGCCCCGCTTTGTCTAACATCTTAGACCTCTACAAGCCAACCCATGACAGTCTTGATTCATATCTACTTCCAACATATGAATGACTGTGGAGAGTTTGAATAATATGATATAAACCATAACATAATTATTCTGGAAGTCAAAACATGCAAAAAGAAATAATACTAAACGATTGACAAGTGATAGCAACACTTTACTCATAAATAACAACTTTTATTTATCGTCAAATGTCAATTACATTTTACAAATTTCAAGATTATCTTACTACTAAAACTAATATCATCCTTTAGCCCTATGCTCCGAGCATGCTGGAGATGCTTAGATTGAGTCAGTCCCTTCGTGAGGGGGTCTATTGGGTTCTCATCTGATGATACCCTCTTTGCCACGAGGATTCCTTCTTCTATTCGATGTCTGATGAAGTGATATTTTCTGTCAATGTGTCTAGACCTCCCATGATCTCTTGGTTCCTTGGCTAAGGCAACCGCACTGTTGCTGTCATAGAAAATCTCCATTGGCTCCTTTATAGCTGGTACAACTCCAAGGTCTCCGATGAAGTTCTTTAGACATATAGCCTCCTTTGCTGCCTCGCTTGCTGCTATATACTCTGATTCACAAGTGGAATCAGCCACTGTCTCCTGCTTGGAACTTTTCCAAGTGATTCCCCCCCTCCCCCCCCCCCCCCCCCCCCCCCCGGTTTAGGGTAAAGACCCAGCCCGACTAAGAGCGGAAATTATCCATGTCAGTATGGAAGCTAGCATCACTGTACCCAACCACTCTTAAGTCATCACTCCCACCAAGGGTAAGGACCTAGTCCTTAGTCCTTCACGGGTACTTGAGGATATTCTTTACCGCAGTCCAGTGTGCCTTGCCAGGGTTCCCCTGATACCTGTTAACCATGATCAAAGCAAAGGCTTCATCAGGTCGAGTACACGTCATAGCATACATGATCGATCCTACAGCTGAGGCATAAGGTATTCGACTCATTTCTGCTATCTCATCCTCTATACTAGGGCTTTATGTCTTACTCAATCTGGCGTTACTCTGAATGGGTAACTCGCCTTTCTTGTAGTTATGCATGTTGAATCTTTTCAACACTTTGTCCACATAGGTGCTTTGACTAAGTTTAATTAGTCTTTACTCCTGTTTCTCAAAATCCTTATCCGTAGGATATAGGCAACTTTACCAAGGTCCTTCATAGCGAAACACTTCCCAAGCCAGGACTTTACTTCCAGCAGGGTTGTGATGTCATTTCCTATGAGTAGTATGTCATCCACATACAGTATCAAAAAGCTGACTATGCTCCCACTATCCTTGATATAGACATAAGATTCATCTTCACTCCTTGAAAATCCAAATTCTTTGACCTTCTCATCAAAGCAAAGATTCCATCTGCGAGGTGCCTGTTTCAATCCAAAAATGGATTTCTCGAGTTTACACACTCTATTGGGGTACTCTGAACTGACAAAACCCTCTGGCTGAACCATGTAAACATCTTCAGCCAACTTTCCATTAAGGAAAGCGGTTTTGACATCCATTTGCCATATTTCATAGTCATGAAATGCAACAATGGCTAACAGAACCCTAATAAACTTAATCTTGGCCACTTGTGAAAAGGTCTCATCATAATCAACTCCTGGAGTTCGAGAATAACCCTTTGCAACCAGTCGTGCCTTTTAAGTGTGTACATTACCATCCATTTCGGTCTTCTTCTTAAAGATCCATTTGCACCCTACTATCTTACTATCAGGTACATTGTCAACCAAGTTCCAAACTTGATTTTCATACATGGACTGTATCTCGCTATCCATAGCCTTTTTCCATTTAGCAGCCTCAGGGCCAGCCATGGCTTCCGTGTAGCTGTTAGGCTCATCCAAATTTACCAATGTGTTATCACTGATAAGTGTCTCACTTTCCGCAGTAATATGGAAACCATAATAATGCTCAGGTGCATACCTAACTCTAGTTGAACGACTCAGAGGTATAGATTCTTCAGTCGGCTCAACAGGAGTTTCCTCCTCAGGTTGAGGGCTAGGGTTTGAGGTTCCTTCACCACTTGAATCTTGAATTTCCTCAAGGTCAATATGCCTCCCACTATCTCCTTGGCTCATGAATTCTCTTTCTCGTTAGAATCCTCTTCTTGCTACAAAGACCACATTATCACTAGGTCCGTAGAAGATGTAGCCAAAGAATTTCTGTGGGTAGCCGATGAAAATACACCTTTCACTTCGGGGTTTGAGCTTATTGTGAGTCTCGCGTCTCACGAAAGCCTCACAACCCCAAATCTTGATGTGGTCTAGATTGGGAACTTTTCTAGTCCACATCTCGTGAGGTGTCTTGGCAAACTTCTTTGTAGGTACTAGATTAAGGATATGGGCGACAGTCTCTAAGGCATACCCCCAAAATGAGATTGGTAGCGAAGCTCGACTCATCATGGAACGAACCATGTCCAACAAGGTCCGATTGCACCTCTCAGCTACACCATTCAACTGTGGTGTCCTAGGAGGTGTCAATTGTGAGATAATCCCACATTCTTTAAGATAGTCAAGGAACTCAGTACTAAGATACTCACCACCACGATCGGATCGAAGCATCTTAATGTTCCTGCCCAACTGATTCTCCACTTCTTGCTTAAACTCTTTGAATTTCTCAAAGGTTTCTGACTTATGCTTGATTAAGTAGACATATCCATATCTACTAAAATCATCAGTGAAAGTCACATAGAACCGATTAGCATCTCTTTTGGCGGTTCTGAAGGGTCCACACACATCCGTGTGTATGAGGTCCAACAAACCTTCACCCCTAGCACAGGTGCCAGTAAATGGTGACTTTGTCATTTTACCAAGCAAACAAGATTCACAACTATCATCTGACTTTAGGTCAAATGACTCCAAGACTCCATCCTTTTGGAGTTGGCCTATGCGTTTCTAGCTTACATGTCCAAGACGACAATGCCATAAAGATGCTTTATCTAAGCCAATGGAAGAGTCAATACACAATACATTATTTCCTAGATTATCTACAACAGATACAGTTTCATACACGCCATCACAAGGTAAAGCTTTAAAATAAAGAGCATTATTAAAGAAAGCATCAATACTACCATTATTATTATCAAAATAAAAGGTAATACCTTGTTTATACAATGCATGAAAGGAAATAACATTTCTTGCCATTTCAGGCGAATAATAACACTTATTCAAATCTAATGTAAACCCACTATTTAGCACTAAGGAATAAACTCCTATCTTGGTGACAGGTGAAGCTTTCCTATTTCCCATGATCAAATATATCTTTCCCTGCTCCACATTATCACTTCTTCTTAGTTCCTGCAAGTCACAACATATGTGAATACCACAACCACTGTCAAGGACCCAAGACTTAGAATCAGGTGATTTATTAGACAATATAGTGTATATACCTGCATGGTTGGGTTTTACTTTCCCATCCTTCAAATCTTGTTAGTACTTTGGGTAGTTTCGCTTCTAGTGCGACTTTTCATGACAATAGAAGCATTCAACCTCATTAGGGTTAGCAGAAGGAGTGAAAAAGCCTTTCTTTGTTTTGCTTGAAGAGAAGCCTTCAAGGTTCTTACCCTTGGTACCCTTAGAAGGGTTCTTTCTCTTCTTCCCTTTGCCATGCCTGATTGCCAATACATTGGCCGCAGTTGGAGTAGGAGTAGGAGTAGTAACAACCGACTTACCCTTTAGACCACTTTCGGCGATCTTCAAGAGTCCTTGAAGTTTGCTGAGGGTGACTTCTTCCTTGTTCATGTGATATGTCATGCGAAATTGATCATAACACGATGGTAAGGAGTGCAAAATGATGTCTGTAACATCCCAAAAAGCAGGTATACCTTTTTACCCTTCATCTTTGAGCAGTTAGCACATTTTGCCCTTTGTTAAGGAAATGCATGTTTGGCGAGTACGCAGGGCATACTGGGGTGTACGCTCAGCGTACTCGTCCGTGTCTTGAGCGGGAAGGGTCGCTAGGTATGCGGGGCGTACCAATGTGTATGCGAGGCGTACCCGGCCCAGAAGAGAAACCCTAATATGTTGAGCCTCCATGTTTAAGCAACCTTAATGCCCTTTTGTTGGCCACCTTTTCCAAAGCTTTACTATTTCAAAACCCTAAATCTCGTTCATATAGCAAGGGGGTGTCTAGGAGGGCTTTGTATTGTGTTCTTAGCCATTTGGAGCAAAGTGATAGCCTTGGAAGAGGAAGGGTTGGAGCTCAAGCTTTTGGATCCGAGTTTAGCAGTGAAAGAAGCTTCATTTTGAGGTAAAAAGCTTCAAGCTTTGCATCTTTTCTGTTCATGCTTGTAGAGAGAACTTTTAGGGGTTTTGGTCCCCAAGTTCATAGCTTTTTGAGTAGTTAAGCTCATAGAAGCCGAGATCTGTCCCATACTAGCTCATTTAGTGTTGTTATGTGATAAAAATCCAGTCTTGGTGGTTAAAGGTTGTTCAAGCATGAGATATGGACCTTTTAAGGTTGGAAATGGAGTGTTTTGGGTGTTGGTGACTTCCATAGCCATGCAACGGCTTAATCTCACCAACTTTATGGATTAAGTCGTGTTAGAGAAGTCAGATCTGGATTTTGGACGCAAGTCTTAACCAATTAAGACCTGAATGGAAAGGAGGAGAAAGCTGGGAGTTACGTTGGGCGTAATTGTTGGATTAGTGTCTAAGTCCATAACTATTTTGGTATGTAATTGACCCGATGGTGCATGGTCATTTTGGGTTGCCTTCACCAAAGCAACTTGATAGGATGAATTATGGAGAGAAAGGATTAAATATGATTTATTAATATACTATGGGAATAATATATTAAAGGAGAAATCATATTGTTTAATTAATATTAGTCAGGAATTAATTTGTAATTAGTTTTGTGTCTAAAAGAGATTAATTAAACTTAAGGGACTGGAATTGTAATTCTAAGATGATTGCAATTTGGGCCATGGATTGCCTTTTGTTATAAGGTGGACGAATTCTATGGGGGAAGCCCATATGAAATCGTCCAAGGCCTTAAGGAAAAGGCTCCATGGGTTGCTTAGGGCTTAAGCATCCAAATTAGGGTTTCCTTGTTAGATAACCCTAATTGCCTCCCATATAAAGAGATCCCTTATGACCAAAAACGTGGCTAAGACTTATCCTAGGGTTTTACACGTTTTAGGGCAGCCTCCTTCCTCTCTCCTCTTCATCCTCTTGCTTATGGTGTTTGTGAACCATTAGAGGAGTGACAATTGTGACTCTATGCTTTCTAAAGTCAATACAAGGAGATTTGGGATTGTTATTGCTACATAACAATCAAGGTAACATCTTAAACCTATTCTCATGCTAATATGATTACTTGAATGCTAGAATTAGGGTTTATAGTCTTGGATAACTTGCATATACAATAGAGAAACCTAGATCCAAGCATTAGGGTTTGTATGAGCACATAGGATGTTCATAGTACCGAAACCCATCAGTGGTATCAGAGCCTTGACTGGTTTCTATTGTATTGATGCTTGATATGTTTGAAAAATTCGATTTTTTGGTTTCTGGAGGCTGGACTCGCCGAGTCCATAGCTGAACTCGCCGAGTCCATGCAGATTCGACGAGTCCAAGCTTGACTCGACGAGTCAACTCGTCAGAAGGAGTATATCTCGGGATTTCTTGCTGTTTTTGCTTTGGGATAGTTACCTTATCACATTAGATCAATATAAATCCGATTTTTTGATATATATGAGTATATTCTTGATCTAATTGAAGATATTTATCAATTAATAAAATATTTGTTTCCTTATGTGATAATTGATTAATTATTTTGATTAAATTGGTAAATTGTTTTGCAAGAAATCATTAAATAAGTCAAATATGGATAATTATGTGATTAAATGTTAATTTAGATTATTTGTTATTTGATCCTTGTTGTTATGAAAAGTTTCATGTTTTCCCCTTTAGGTTTTATAGTTTAAATTTGAACCCAAAGGTTTTGTTGTTTTGAAATTTAAATAGTTAAAACCCTAATGTTTTGAAAAATGTTTCAAAACTTACCCTCAAGTTTTGAAATTTAAATTTTCATTAATTGTTTAATTTGATGTACAGTTAAATTCTAAACCCTAATGTTTTGAAATGTTTCAAAACTTGCCCTCAAGTTTTGGAATTTAAAAGTTGATTAAAAGTTTAATTAGGAATGTTAAATTCTAAAAACCCTAGTATTGTTTGAAAAGTTCAAATTACACCCTTATGGTTTTATTAATTAATTAAGGAGTATAATTAAAAGAGGTTTAATAAATCCACAAAAGTTTAGGCTTAAAATTTAATTGAATTAAAAGTATAATTGTTAAATTTGACCACCTAATATTTTAAAAGTGTAAAATACACCCTATACTATATATATAACATTAAAAGTCTAACATTATATATATGTATGAATAAAAGTCAGTCTTACCGTTAGTAGGCCTCATTCACAAAGCTGGTCTATAAGGGGTGTTTAAGGAAATTGCTTATAAAATGGCGATTGAATGGGTATCCACTATTACCCACCGCACTCTTGACTAGTGGAGGGTTGTTAGCCGAACGGGTAGGATAGGACGAAACCTTCCATTATAAGTATAATGAATTATTAAAGTAACTAAATGTTTTCATAAAATTCCCAATCTTAGTTACTTAGGCAAAAGTGAATTGATGCAATTCCATGAAATTACACTTTGTGCCCTTGCAAAGACGTTAGTGGAGCGTGTGTGGTTTACCGGCACACTAAATGGTTCTAAGCAAAGGTAGCAAAGGGTGACTCAATGTTTGTCATAGTTCGGTGGAGCGTGTGTGGTTTACCGGCACATCGAATAGGTGACTGTAACATGTGAGGGCACCATGTAAGTTTGCATGGTTATTCACACCCGCTTTGTGATCCTCGGCATCCCAGTCACAAACAAGAGGGGCATATCGAGATTTAAACATGCCATTGAAAGTTCAATGAATCTCAAAGGATGTAGGAGTTTTCATAGATTTAAAACTTAAATTCTTTTTCGTTTTTCGTGGTGGAAATTAGTGAATCGTCATTCACTTACCTTCAAATATTCTGCAATTAGGGTTATAGCATCCCTCTCCCGAGTCGTAGAATATTGTGTTGGGTCCTAGCCTTAGTATCTCATTTGGGTGATTTGTTAAGCACTCATTCAATCAACTAACTTGAATTCGTTTTCTCCCGTATTGTAGATGTCAAAGTTCGACAACTATGGTCTTCCCAAATCCTGTGGAACAAGCTTTCCACATGAAGATGATATTCCATGATTCGATCGAGGAACAAGAAATCATGCTTCACTTCCTCCACCTCCTCCAATTATTCTCCCTAGCCCACAAGTTCAAAGTCTTGAAAAGTTCAAGATCACTCAAGCCCTTTTGGCAAGTAAACATAAAGAAGGAAAGTCAGTGTGTGCACACATCCTAGGGATGAAGTCACACATTGATAGGTTAAGAATGATGGGATCCGTTGTCTGTGAGGAGATGGCTATTGATTGGGTTCTTCAGTCACTTCCTAACTCATATAGTGAGTTCGTAAGAGAGTACTATATGATTAACCGCGACGTGACCCTTATAGATCTCACCTATATGCTTATTACTGCTGAATCAATAATGGTTTGGCGCAATAGAAAAGCAAAGTTGATTGGTGAATCTGCCTTCATGGATATGGACAATGGCAACGAAAGACATGCTATGATCGAAAGGTTTGATCATAAGAGAAAGGCAATGTCTGAAGTAGTTCCATGTCATGTTCCAAAAGAGTCAATTTGCTTTTATTACCAAGAGAAAGGGCATTGGAGACGAAGCTGCCCCATTTACCTAAGAGATCTAAGAGATGGGAGAGTCGAAACGTATGGCTCTAATATAGGTAAAATCCATTAACTAACTCTTTTAAGCTTCTATTCTAGATTCTTAATACATAATGTGATAATATTGCAATTGATGTTTCGTAGGATCGAAGAAAAGAAAGGAAGCTTAAGGGAAGAAGTGAGCAAAATCTAACCGTGAAGGAATGGATTTCGATCGCATTTCTCGAAGATTAGATTCTTAAGCTACTACTTAGAGTTAGAATTAGATTGCTAAGAAAGATGTATTAGCATAGTTTTTCAATGAATTGCATTGCAAGGAAAAAAAATTTCCGCAATAAAATAAATTTGATTTTATATTATTTAATTATCCTTGCAATGGCGTATATGAAAAATTGATGTTTGGATGTTTCTATTATTAGCATTAATGGATTTGGTTCTTATTATGTTATTTATGGAAAGTCGAGAATTTACCAAATAGGGAGAGTTTCTCATCGCCCAAGTTTCAATTGGACAGAAACTTGGAATCATGCAACTTGGTTGCACGATGAATGAAAAATTTCATATTTGGAAATTAGACTAATTCATTGACAAAGTGTCAAGTGAAGGACTTGGAGATCGTGCACACAAAGTTGCGTGTTGATCAAGTCCACCATAAGAGTAACAAAGATATTCGTCATGTTTTACTAGAAGTTTAGTAAATATGATCATACTTATAAGATTAATTATATTTCAGAATTGATTAAAAATGTTTAAATCAATAGCAAAACGAATAAGAAGAATCAAGTAGGCAGAAAGATAAAAGTTTCTCCATTCTAAGAAGAAGGGAGAGTAGCTTTTATGCTTTATGATAGGTCTTAATGATTAAAAATCATATCTCAATTGTTCCTCTAAGTGAGTCTTAGTACAATTGTATGTCTAGGAAGAGGAATCAAGAATTGAAGAAATGGTTAAATCAAAAAGTCAATCATACTTCGTTCCAAAACAAGTCTTAGAGTTAAGATTGCGACATTGAGTGATAAGTAATAAGAAGGTTTATAACATTCATCAAATGTGGAAAGTTGTGATGACTTGGATAAGACAAAGACCAACTAGGACCAATTTATGAAGTGTTTTGATAAAAACTACACTAACTCTCGAATATTTGGCTGTCAAGAAATGTTTATTGACAAGAGAATCTTATATGTCGAGGAGTCAGTGGGAGTCTTAATGGTCTTGAAAGGTTTCAAGAACAAATCAAAATAGACCTTATCGATCATCACTAGCACACGAATTGAGGTTTGCAACCTATCGTGTTGACATTATTTTTGTTTTTGTGCCAATCCAATCGGGTTAATTATGCATGTGAGTCCTATGAGTTCTCATTTGAATGCATAAAAGGCAAGGACCTTGATCAATGGAAAGTACATTGATAAGAAAAGGTGACCTGCTTAATTACTTGGAAGACATGGTGGGCAGCTGTGCTACCATAAGGCAAGAAATCGAGATTAAGAAAGATCGATCCATATGAGTTTGAATTTGTCGTAAACTTTGGTTTTAACAAATTCACATGGATAGGAACACATACACCGTTTAAATCTAAGTGTCATAAGATTTCCTCCTTCATGAAAATGATTGTGAGGAAATGCTTTCACTAAGAAAGATTTTAAGAAGATAGTGATTGTAAAATTGCATTCTCGAATTCGATCATGGTTACGGTATCCCTTTCCATGATTTGAATTGTGAGGTTTGGAAATTAGTCTTAATTGTTTAGACACACATATGAACTATCTAAGGAAAAGGTGTATAAGTTCAAAAAGCCTTGATAAAAGGTTATCAAAGCATTAAGTATTAGAAACATGGACTTAAGAAATTCAATAGGTATTGTCTTTCTGGAAGTTAAGATGTTTATGGATACATGTCGAAGCTAGTGGGAGCATAAGTGTTATGTTTTATAATAATCATCATGATAGTGGGAGCATAAATGTTATGATTGTATGATTATTAAGGCACGTATTGCAAGTTGGCAATATTAATTATAGAAAACAAGAGCTATACCTTGCAAAGTCGTAAGGCTTGTAAAGTTGTTTTGTTATAATTAAGGGAGAGAATATTATGCTTCATTTCAAATCTAAAGGCATAGGTTGAGAAATGTTAATAAATTTAGTCAAAGGTACATAGTGTGTTCTTACAATTTCGATTATGATTACGACATTCCTCTTCACAATTCGATTTTTAAGAACATAGCAAATAAAAAATTATGCATCGTGTCTCATACGCTTCGGGTATAGGATCGATTGCAAATGCTTTAATGTTTGACCATTCTAGAATTTTCCAAATGTCGATCGCATTTAGAGGGAAAAGGGCTAGAGTTGGTTTTGACTAAAATAATTAAACAACTATCAAAGGACAATCCAAAGTTCGACGAGGATTGGTTGCTTGTGAGTAGTTGGAAGCATGGTATTGGATGGACCATATCGACATCATTACGAATAGATAAGATTCTATTAAGAATGAGTTGTCATATGGAAATTATGGAAATGTTTCCATATTGTATGGACCATATCGAAATCATTACGAATAGATAAGATTCTATTAAGAATGAGTTGTCATATGGAAAATATGGAAGCATGTCCATATTGTGAATTGAATATTGAAAATCTATGTCTAGATTAGAAACTTTTATGCAAAAGGATGTTCAAAGGAATGTACTTTGAGTGAGAGACATCATATCTAAGGAATTGTCTTGTAACAATGTCCGATAGAGGACTTTGTAATATTATTGGCAATAGTCTTTGTGACATTGGTGCAGTGACATTACGAAAGGATCATTGCATAGAATGTTAGAATCTAGCATATTTTATACGTAACAAGAATTTGATATTCTCACACTTATGAAAAAGGATTTGGAGTTGTGAAATGAGAATGATTGGAAATGTGTTCAATTTGATCTATTTCACAAAAGTAAGAACCATAGGTAAACATTGTGTGCATGCTAAGAGCATGGGACAAGTGTAGTAATTCAAGTAAGAAGTTGATTACCCGAAACGACAAATAATTAGTAATCAATATGGTGATAAATAAAAGGAGTTTTATTTATAATCAAAGGTTTGAGGCCATATGGGATTAGTATTATTCTTGTGTTTCACATTTGCATGTTTTGACTTCCAGAATAATTGAATTTTTTAAGAATAATCGAATTATTCGAACGGGCCACAGTCGTTCATATGTTGGAAGTAGATATGAATGAAGACTGTCGTGAATTGGTGTGTGGATTGTCTAAAAGAGTATTAGACATAAGCAAATGTTTGCTGCAACGTTTATGAGTGCTTATGAATATGATTTGAGCATTGGATTAAACCCATGCTCACTTGGATCACTCCATGAATTGTATCACGAGTGATTGGTGAGACGATAACATCTTATATTCTTGAAACCAAGATGTGTGAGTTGTATCTTGTAAATCGGTTGCACATTGATAATATGTAAACGCATTAGTAACTTGGTGTCATAAAACATATTGTTGTGTGTGATTTGGTGAGTGAGTGCAAGCAAGCATTGTATCAAAGTTTATCCGTTCCTGTTATCCAAAGTAGGATAAAAGCGATATCTTTGGGCCCATCGATGGTTTCGTGATGACAAACGTAAATGCTCGGCCGGGCTAGGGCTAATTTGATTTGTTCAATTAGTCAGTTGTCATAAATCGGGAATCGAGATATAGTACAAAGAGAATGATTTGAAATCATATCTCATATGATATCTAGAATGGAGGAATATATGATCCCTTATCTAAGGACACGCGTATCTGATAGGATCAGAGTTGACAGCGGCTTTGGAAAGCTACGATTGCAGATCAGGATCTGAAGTCATACGCATAATAGTTATTAGACTTATCCAAGTGGGAGCCTGTTGGATTAGTGTCTAAGTCCATAACTATTTTGGTATGTACTTGACCCGATGGTGCATGGTCATTTTGGGTTGCCTTCACCAAAGCAACTTGATAGGATGAATTATGGAGAGAAAGGATTAAATATGATTTATTAATATATTATGGGAATAATATATTAAAGGAGAAATCATATTGTTTAATTAATATTAGTCAAGAATTAATTAGTAATTAGTTTTGTGTCTAAAAGAGATTAATTAAACTTAAGGGACTGGAATTGTAACTATAAGATGATTGTAATTTGGGCCATGGATTGCCTTTTATTATAAGGTGGACGAGTTCTATGAGGGAAGCCCATATGAAATCGTCCAATGCCTTAAGGAAAAGGCTCCATGGGTTGCTTAGGGCTTAAGCATCCAAATTAGGGTTTCCTTGTTAGATAACCCTAATTGCCTCCTATATAAAGAGATCCCTTATGACCAAAAACGTGGCTAAGACTTATCCTAGGGTTTCACACATTTTAGGGCAGCCTCCTTCCTCTCTCCTCTTCATCCTCTTGCTTATGGTGTTTGTGAACCATTAGAGGAGTGACAATTGTGACTCTATGCTTTCTAAAGTCAATACAAGGAGATTTGGGATTGTTATTGCTACATAACAATCAAGGTAACATATTAAACCTATTCTCATGCTAATAGGCTTACTTGAATGCTAGAATTAGGGATTATAGTCTTGGATAACTTGCATATACAATAGAGAAACCTAGATCCAAGCATTAGGGTTTGTATGAGCATATAGGATGTTCTCAGGACCAAAACCCATCAGTAATCCCAGTACGCGCGGCGTAAGGGGCCGCGTACCCCGATTCTGTGAAGCATCCAGGTACGCTCAGCATACAGATCTGGTACGCGCCGCGTACCTCAGAAGGTTGACTTTTGTTGACTTTTAGGGTTTGGTCAACTTTAGGGTATTTGAGCTAAAAGAGGGGTAAAATGGTCTTTTACCCTTCTGAGAATGATAGGAAAGGAAAGAGTCTAGCCTTGGGGAAATCTATTAATGAGAAGTGTTTGTTATGATTAGGCAGTGGCTTGATCTTATCTCGCAGAGTTCGAGATTTCTGAGATTTTACCCGAGGTGAGTCTTCTCACTATATTGTACCCAGAAAGGTACCTATGTGTGACCGGAAGGTCTTGTATGCTATGAGATATATGCATTGTATGCTATGGGTTGCATGTATTGTATGTGTTATGTATGTGATATGTATGCTATGCTTGATATGGGCCGGAAGGCATTATGATGTGGACCGGAAGGTCAGGGAGATAAGGACCGGAAGGTCGACACGGGTAGGACCGGAAGGTCTATCGGGTTGGGACGGAATTCCCATGAGACACATGGACTGGAAGGTCGTGTGGAGTACGGCTTGGAATGGAGTATGTGTGTAAGTGGTATTTTAGGGAACTCACTAAGCTTCTTGCTTACAGTGTTCATGTGTAATGTGTTTCAGGTACTAGTGAGGACCGTGGGAACGTGCCGACGTGACTCGTACACATACAGACGGATTTGGATATGTTTGATCTTGGGATTTGATATGTTTTGTATAATGACCATGTTACATTGGATTTTATGGTTTTGTCTTGAATGAAATTACGTTTTAAAAATGAAAAAAATTTGTTTTGAAAATTTACGTCGTTACAAGTTGGTATCAGAGCCTTGGTTTGAGGGACTCGGATGCACCTTCGGGCGTATCTAAACTCAAACTGAGGGTTTGAGAAAATTTGCAAACGATAAAACTAATTTTTTCTAAAATGCAAGAGATTTTGAGACAACTAGAGTGGAGCAGTGTGTACGGTTAGCCAGCGCCCGAACGGTGAATCCTCAAAATGCCCTTCATTATGTGTTATCAGATATGATATGTTATGTTATGCATGCTAGAGTTGGCTAGGTATTCATATTAGGACTAGAGCAGCCTGATTTTGTGATGCCTTAGCCTAGGAAGGATTGTGCTGCTATGTGATGCTTGAGAGCGAGTAGGTAGCAGTGAGGGGCTGATAAGAGGTCTACCGAAGGGTAGCCTATGTCAGTGAGATATAGAGTACTTGTGATCTGGGATCCAAGGAGGAGGACTTAGGGTGAATACTGATGCGGTGTAGATGGTAGTATAAGGGCCCGTACTACCGAAGACACCGGAGCAGTGCGTACTCTAAGTAAGAATCCTTTAGGTACTAAGGAACAAGTAGGGTTGAGTTATCGAGTGCGAGCATGCTTAAACGAGTCTTTGATATTATTATGTTATATTTCAGAGACATCATGGTTGGGACACACCACAGACCTGAGGCGAGCGGTGTGAGTGACGATGAGCCTCGTCAGATGATCCACGATGAGGTGGCGGCGACGATCAGGGCTGAGATTCCAGAGAAGTTTGGGTCTATCAAGACCACACTGATTGAGACCTTCGATGAGTGGTATGCCGTGGAGACTGAGGCTGCAGCCGCTATAGCTACGGCAGCTGTGGCTGCTGCTAGGCCTCAGGGGGTGACTCGTTGTTGTTTTGGGAGTTCAGCAACACGAAGCCACCTGAGTTTGATGGGACGCAGGATCCGATCGTTGCGATGAGATGGATTGCTGATATTGAGGGATGCTTCTATACATGTTCATGTCCAGAGCTTCTGAGGGTTCGGTTCGCATTGAACCAGCTTCTCTTGGGAGCGAAGGACTGGTGGAAGTTCGTGACGACAAGATTTACTGTTGCAAAGATCTCAGAGGTGACCTGGGAGAGGTTCACCACCATGTTTCGAGATGAGTATGTTCCCCTGGTGGAGAGGGAACGGTTGGTTCAGGAGTTCTTGACCCTTAAGCAGGGTATTGATTCAGTCACTGTGATTACGAGGAAGTTTCATGAGAGGGCGATGTTCTGCCCTGAGCAGGTGTCTACCGAGCAGGCACGTATGAGCCGGTATTTGAGCGTTCTGGGGAGAGACAATCGGGAGTTCGTGTCGAACTCGACGTACCGGACATTTGCTGAGCTCCAGGAAAATGCCCGGAAGAGGGAGATTGAGTTGGAGAGTCAGGGCAGGGAGGAGGCCGAGTGTCAGAGGGTGGATCGGCGGCCGGCTCAGTCTCAGCCGGCAGCCAAGCGGACGAAGTCCGCTTATTCGAGGACTGGAGGCCAGAAGGGCCGCACTTGCGGGAAGTGCGGCAAGGGACATGAGGGGGTCTGTCGATCGGGTGCTTGCTACAAATCTGGCAAGGCGGGGCATATCGCCAAGGATTGCCCCAAAGGATTTATGGTTTGCTTTCATTGCAACCAGACTGGCCATCGGAAGGCCGAGTGTCTGCAGTTTCATAAGGGGTCAGCACAGGGATTTGCGCCTGTTGCTAGGGTTACCGAGGTTTGTCCAGTGAAGGCTGAGGCTCCGAAGGCTCGTGGGAGAGCTTTCCAGTTGACTGTGGAGGAGGTCCGTGTAGCACCCGATATTGTGGCCGGTATGTATTATGTGTTTACCCTTTTTTTTGAGTTGAGATATTGTGTTTATATGATGATATGCGTAGGTACTTTTCTTGTGAGTTCTGTACCTGCTTTGGTGTTATTTGACTCGGGTGCAAGTCGGTAATTTGTTTCCTTGGCATTTAGTCAGCATATTAGTATCCGTCGAGAGGCGTTGAGTCGACCTCTGCGAGTTTCTATAGCTGACGAGCGGGCGGTGTATGCTACGGATGTGATTCGAGGATGTATCCTTGAGATCTTCGATGTGGAGTTCCCGATAGATCTGGTCCTGATTGCGATGGGGGACGTGTGTGTTATGGTGGGCATGGATTGGTTGAGCCGATTTGGAGCTGTTATAGACTGCGAGCGTCAGTTGGTGACGATACGAGACCCTAGTGGGGGAGTACTTACGGTGTATGGCGAGGGAACCCGATGTGGGTCAGCGTTTTGTTCGGCTACCAGGGTGAGACAGAGTTTGTAGTAGGACTGCAGTGGATTCGTAGCCTATGTGATGGACACGCGAGTGGCCGCTGGGAGGCCAAGTTTGATTGTTGAGGTTCTGATAGTGTGCGAGTTCCCGGATGTTTTTCCGAGGAATTTTCGGGTATGCCTCCCGAGAGGCAAGTGGAGTTCCGTATCGATTTGGTTCTGGGAGCAGTACCTATCGCAAAGGCGCCTTATCGCCTCGCGCCGCCAGAGATCCAAGAGTTATCCTCGCAGCTTCAGGAGCTGTTGGCGAAGGGGTTTACTAGACCGAGTAGCTCGCCTTGGGGAGCGCCGATCCTTTTTGTCAAGAAAAAGGATCGTTCACACCGGATGTGCATTGACTACCGGGAGTTGAAAAAGTTGACGGTCAAGAACCGTTATCCATTACCGAGGATCGATGATCTGTTCGATCAGTTGCAGGGGGCGTCTTGGTTCTCCAAGATAGAATTAAGGTCAGGTTATCATCAGATGAGGGTTTGGGATGAAGATATCCAGAAGACGGCGTTCAGAGCTTGTTATGGGCATTACGAGTTCGTGGTGATTCCTTTTGGGCTCACCAATGCGCCAGCAGCGTTCATGGATCTCATGAACAGGGTGTGCAGGCCGATGCTGGATTGGTCGGTGATCGTGTTCATTGATGATATTTTGGTGTATTCGAGATCTAGAGAATAGCATGAGGAGCATTTAAGGGAGATCCTTGGGGTTCTGAGATCGGAGAGGCTTTATGCCAAATTCTCCAAGTGCGAGTTCTGGTTACGAGAGGTTCAGTTCTTTGGGCATGTCATCAACCAGAGTGGGATTTTGGTCGACCCGGCCAAGATTGAGGCATTCATGAGGTGGGAGGTGCCGAGATCGCCCACCGAGATCAGGAGCTTCCTTGGATTGGCCGGCTATTATCGGTGATTTATCAAGGATTTCTCGAAGATTGTCATGCCACTCACCAAGTTGACCCGGAAGGGTGTCGCTTTTTCCTGGGGTCCGGAGCAGCAGACCTCATTTGAGACACTTCGCCAGAGACTGTGCGAAGCTCCGGTGCTCGCACTCCCAGAAGGGATGGAGGATTTTGTGGTGTACTGTGATGCATCGATATCCGGGTTGGGAGCAGTGCTTATGCAGAGGGGGTATGTGATAGCATATGCATCGAGGTAGCTGAAGCCTCATGAGACGAGGTATCCCACTCACGACCTGGAGCTGGGGGCTGTAGTGGTCGCCCTCAAGATCTGGCGTCACTATTTTGTATGGGATTCGGTGTACCATATACACAGACCACAAGAGCTTGAAGTACTTGATGGAGCAACCCAACCTGAATATGCACCAGAGGAGATGGTTGGATGCGGTAAAGGATTATGATTGTGAGATCATTTACCACCCGAGAAAGGCTAATGTAGTAGCCGATGCCTTGAGTCGTAGGTCGGAGAGCACCCCGATACGAGACGTTTGCATGAGATTGACACTGATGACTCCGGTGTTGGACACCATTCGAGGGGCCCAAGCGGAGGCCGTGAGACCAGAGAACCGCAAAAGGGAGTGGGTGATCGGGCAGGTATTAGAGTTCGTTACCGATAGTCGAGGACTGATGACCTTCCAGGGTCGGATTTAGGTATCGTTTGTGGGCGGAACGCATACCATCTTGATGGATGAGGCACATAGATCGAGGTTCTCGATCCATCCCGGGGCCACTAAGATATTTTTGGACCTGAAAAGGGAATATTGGTGGCCCTGTATGAAGAGAGATGCCGCATGGTTCGTGGAGAGGTGCTTGACCTATCGCAAGGTTAAGGCTGAACACCAGCCTCCACATGGTAAGTTGCAGCGCTTGGAGACTCCCGAGTGGAAGTGGGAATAGATGACCATGGATTTTATCACCAAATTGCCAAGGACTGCAAGAGGTGTCGATGCGATTTGGGTGATCGTGGACAGGTTGACGAAGAGCGCTCATTTTCTTGCTATCAGTGAGAGTTATTCTGCTGAGAGGCTGGCAGAGTTGTACGTGAGGGAGGTGGTATCTCAACATGGAGTACCGATCTCGATTGTTTCAAACCGAGATGTGTGTTTTACTTCCAGATTCTGGAAGAAGTTTCACGAGGAATTGGGTACGAGGCTGCATTTTAGTACTGCATACCACCCACAGATGGACGAACAGAGTGAGCGGACGATTCAGACGCTCAAGGACATGCTTCGGGCATGTGTATTGGACTTCGAAGGGAGTTGGGACACATATTTGCCCTTGTCTGAGTTTTCCTATAACAACAGCCATCACTCGAGCATTGGTATGCCACCCTTTGAGCTGTTGTATGGGAAGAGGTGTCAGACTCCCATTTGTTGGGGTGAGGTTTGTCAACGTGTGATGGGGAGTACGTAGATGGTGCTTCAGACTACAGAGCAGATGCAGCGGGTCAGACAAAGGTTGTTGACTGCTTAAAGTCGCCATAAGAGTTATGCAGATAGGCGACGATCCGAGCTCGAGTTCCAAGTCGGGGATTTTGTACTCCTGAAAGTATCTCCTTGGAAAGGAGTGATTCGATTCAGGAAGAGGGGCAAGCTGGGGCCCCAGTAAATTGGGCCATTTAAGGTGATCGCGAGGATGGGCAGAGTAGCATACCGTTTGGAGCTACCTACGGAGTTGGACCAGATTCATAATACCTTCCACGTGTCGCAACTGAGGAAGTGTATAGCCGATGAGTCGGCAATGGTACCATTAGAGGATATCCAGGTGGACACGAGTCTGAATTATGCTGAGAATTTGATCGCAATCTTGGATCGGAAGATCAAGGTTCTGAGGAACAAGGAAGTGCCCCTAGTGCAGGTCCTGTGGCAACATCGGAAAGGGTCTGAGCTGACATGGGAGCCAGAGTCGGAGATGCGGGAGCAGCATGCGGAGTTGTTCGCAGCATGAGACTTCGAGGGTGAAGTCTGGTTCTAGTGGGGGAGAATTGTAACATCCTAAAAAGCAGGTATATACCTTTTGAGCCTTCATATTTGAGCAGTTAGCACATTTGGCCCTTTGTTAAGGAAATGCATGTTTGGCGAGTACGCAGATCGTACTGGGGTGTACGCTTAGCGTACTCGTCCGCGTCTTGAGCGGGAAGGGTCGCCAGGTACGTGGGGCGTACTAATGTGTACGCGGGGCGTACCCGGCCCAGAAGAGAAACCCTAATATGTTGAGCCTCCCTATTTAAGCAACCTTAAGGCCCTTTTATTTGGCACCTTTTCCAGAGCTTTACCATTTCAAAACCCTAAATATCGTTTATATAGAAAGGGAGTGTCTAGGAGGGCTTTCTATTGTGTTCTTGGCCATTTGGAGCAAAGTGATAGCCTTGGAAGAGGAAGGGTTGGAGCTCAAGCTTTTGGATCCGAGTTTAGCAGTGAAAGAAGCTTCATTTTGAGGTAAAAAGCTTCAAGCTTTGCATCTTTTCTGTTCATGCATTATAGAGAGAACTTTTAGGGTTTTTGGTCCCCATGTTCATAGCTTTTTGAGTAGTTGAGCTCATAGAAGCCGAGATATGTCCCATACTAGCTCATTTAGTGTTGTTATGTGATAAAAATCCAGTCTTGGTTGTTCAAGGTTATTCATGCATGAGATATGGACCTTTTAAGGTTGGAAATGGAGTGTTTTGGGTGTTGGTGACTTCCACACCCATGAAAAGGCTTAAAGTCACAAACTTTATGGATTAAGTCGTGTTAGAGAAGTCAGATCTGGACTTTGGACGCAAGTCTAAATCGATTAAGACCTCAATGGAAAGGAAGAGAAAGTTGGGAGTTATGTTGGGCGTAATCCCAGTACACGGCCGCATAACCCGATTCTGTGAAGCCTCCGGGTATGCTCAGCGTACAGATCTGGTACGTGCCACGTACCTCAGAATGTTGACTTTTAGGGTTTGTTCAACTTTAGGGTATTTGAGCTAAGAGAGGGGTAAAATGGTCTTTTACCCTTCTGAGAATGATAGGAAAGGAAAGAGTCTAGCCTTAGGGAAATGTATTAATGAGAAGTGTTTGTTATGATTAGGCGGAGGCTAGATCTTATCTCGCAGAGTCCGAGATTTCCGAGATTTTACCCGAGGTGAGTCTTCTCACTATAATGTACCCAGAAAGGTACCTATGTGTGACCGGAAGGTCTTGTATGCTATGAGATATATGCATTGTATGCTATGGGTTGCATGTATTGTATGCATTATGTATGTGATATGTATGCTATGCTTGATATGGGCCGGAAGGCATTATGATGTGGACCGGAAGGTCAGGGAGATATGGACTAGAAGGTCGACATGGGTAGGACCGGAAGGTCTACCGGGTTGGGACGGAAGTCCCCTAAGACATGTGGACCGGAAGGTCGTGTGGAGTATGGCCTGGAAAGGCGTATGTGTGGAAGTGGTATTTTGGGGAACTCACTAAGCTTCTTGCTTACATTGTTTATGTGTAATGTGTTTCAGGTACTAGTGAGGACCGTGGGAAGGCGCGGGCATGACTCGTACACACACCAACGGATTTAGATATGTTTGATCTTGGGATTTGATATGTTTTGTATAATAACCATGTTACATTGGATTTTATGGTCTTGTCTTGAATGAAATTACCTTTTAAAATTGAAAAAAATTGTTTTGAAAATTTACGTCATTACAATGTCTATTACTAACTCCTCAGGGAAGTTCACATTCAGCTTCAGTAAACGGTTCACCTACCTTTGCATTTTCTGCATGTGGCCCGCGATGGGTTCACCATCCTTCATTCAGGTTGTTATCATGGATGAGATTATTTCATATCGCTCTTGACGAGCACTTTGATGGTAGCGGTCCATCAATTCCTAATACATCTCAAAAGGATAATAGTCCTCATAGGTATTTTGGAGCTCGGCTGTCATGGTGGCCATCATGATGCATGCGACTTTTGTAGTATCTCTATCATGTACCTCATATTCAGCAAGCTCTTCAGGAGTAGCAGTTGGCTCAGGTACCTTTAGCTCCTTGTCGAGAACATATTCTTTGTTCTCATACCGAGTGACCATCCTGATGTTTCTGATCCAATCAGTAAAGTTGGATCCATCAAAGATGACTCTCCCACAAAGATTCATGAGAGAGAAGGAGCTAGTAGGGTTAGAGCCAGAAGCATTGTTATTGGAAGACATCTTAAAAGAAGAGGGAATATATTAGATTAGATTTAGAGATAGTCTTTAACAAAACACCCAAATGTAGTATTAAGGCTAGGACCCAACACAATATTTTATAACTTAGAAGAGGGATGCTGTAATCTAAGCTATAAGATATTTGAAGGTAGGTGAATGACGATTCACCAATGTCCACCATGAAAAACGAAATTTTTAATTAGGTTTTAAATCGTTTAGAAACTCCTATATTTTTTGAGATTCATTGAACTTTCTTCAATGGCATGTTTCAATCTCGAGTGTGCCCTTCAAGTTTTGTGACCGGGATGCCGAGGATCACAAAACAAGGTGTGAAGTAACCATGCAAATTACTGTTGGATTAATGTCTAAGTCCATAACTATATTTTGTATGTACTTGACCCGACCCGGCATGGTCCATTTGGGTTGCACTTCACCGACACAATTTATATGGATAGTCTTTTGAGAATAGTGTATTTATGATTTATATTAATATATTATAAGTTCTAATATATTAATATATAATCACATTATATAATTAGTATTGATCAAGAATTAATTTATAATTAATTAAGTGATCAAAAGGAACTAATTAAATATGGACTCTTAGATATATATGTGTAGTGGACCAAGTTCATTTAGGTTGGGCTAAGTCTTCATGGATAGTCCATGGAGCTTTAACCCATGGATCCTAGAAAATGAAAGGTCATGGGTATTAGGGTTTAACCCTAATCCTCCACACTATATAAAGGGTCTTATGGTTCATGAAATTAGGCAAGTAGCTAGCGTGGATACACTAAAGAGGTAAATAACCGATTTCATAAGTGTGAGCCAAGTATCCATATTCTCTAAAGTCTTCCAAGGTGTTTTGATGATTTGTGATTCCACTTGAGGCTTCCAAACTATTGGGGCTAAGCTCTTAAAGTTTGAAGACATCAAGCTACATCAAAATGTATGTCATCTATCTAGAACTTTGTAGCATAGGTGCTTCATAATATGCTAATTAGGATGAAACCTTGGAATATTTAATATTTGCTTTTATAATAGAGAAAACATAGATCCATGGTTTATAGGGTTGCATGTACACCATAGGAGTGTTAGAATGCTCAAAACCCATCAGTGGTATCAAAGCCATGGGTTGTTTTCTGTTATATACATGCAAATGTTTGATTTTCAAAGTTGAAAAAAAAAACATGACGTTTGTCAAAATTTAAGATAATTACATGGTTTTGTGAAAAACGAATTATTTGTAAAATTTGAATCATTTGCTATAGTCAAATTTAGTAAAAGATAAAATGATATGATTATTTTATTAGTTTTAAAAGTTTGATCTAAAGAGTTCTTTTTTTTGAAAGCTCCATAAGTTATGGATATGAAAAGGTTTTAAAAAAAATTGATTCAAAGTATTTATGGAGTTACAAAATTTGGTGTTAATGTTTTAAAGAATTCCATAACTTATTCTTAAGTTATGGAACATGAAAAGTTTCATCATAAAACAAGCATTTAACTCCATAAGTTATGGATTACCAAAAGTTTTATGTTTCCTTGATTTATGAGTTAGTTTAGATTAATGAAAAAAATTGTGTTTTAGTTGTTTTCAATCGTAATTAATCTAGAGGTAGTTCATAAAATGTGTTTTTGTAACTTGTCCTCAAGTTACATAAAAGGTCACATTTATGAATCTTAAAACTCATAAAAGTGCAATAGGTTACCTAAAAAATGAAGAGTTTTTTTCATTAAATAGTATTATGACTCCATAACTTGTTCTCAAGTTATGGATGTTTAAGAGTCAATTCTTTAAAAGTGTTATTAAAGAATAAGAGGTTACATAAAAAATGAAGAGTCTTCATTTTAGTGAACCATTAAACTCATAAGTTATGAAATGAAAAGTTTTGAATAGTTTCAAAAACTTGCCCTCAAGTTTTGGAATTTGTAAAGTTTTCACTTATGAATACTTTAATTCCAAGTTAAGCCCTTAGAATTTTAAAAGTTAAAATTCAACCCTTATACTTTATAATATTATAAGTTAATAATATTTATATATATGTATAAGAGTAAAGTCGTCTTACCATTAGTAGGCCTCATTCACGAAGTCGGTCTATAAGGGGGTATAAGGTTACTGCCCATAAAATGGCAGTTTAATGGGTGTCCACTCTCACCCACCGCTTCCTTGACCGGTGGAGGGTCGTTAGCGAAACAGGTAGGAAAACAACCATGGACATTGACAATGGTAACATTGGATATCTAGAAAAGCCTTATCTTCCCAAGGAAAGGGATTGACCATAGTCAACTAGGTTGACCAAATGGTAAAGAGAAATGCTAAGTCTACGATAGTCCCATGTACCATTCCCAAAGAGTCCCTATGTTTCTCTTGCCAAAAGAAGGGGAATTGATTGCGAAGCAGCCTATTTACCTGAAAGATCATAAGGTTGATCAAGTCAAGAAGATTGACTCTACTTCAGGTAAAGTCCACTATCTAACTCTGTTAAGTTTCTATTCTGAGATTCTTGTTACATGATGTGACTGGGTCACATGTTGATGTTTTAAGAATCAAAGAAAAGTGAAGAAACTTAAAGGAAGTATATGATGATTCTGATCGCGAAGATGGATCTCGATCGCATGGTTCTGTGATCATAATTTTGAGTTGTTGCTTAGGAGTTATGATATATTGCTTAGGAATAGATAACAACAAAGTTTTTCATGTGCTTTTGCACTTTAAGGATAGTTTTTTCGCAAAGTTTTTAAAATAAAAGGGAAAAAATTTGATTCTATTTGTTTTAAAATATCCTTACAATGGCATTTGTGAAAAGGAAAAAAAAATTGTTGCTTATATGATTCCATTAATAGCAAGAGTGAAAATATTAATTTGATTCTTTCATTTGTGGTAGTGTCTAAATTTTCCAAATAAGGAAAGATTCTCATCACCCAAGTTTCAGTTGGATAGAAACTTGGAATCATGCAAGTTGTATAGTATGATGAATGAGAACTTTCAAGCATTGGAAAATTAAGACTAATTACTTGTTCACATGGATGTGTGATTCAAGTAAAGAACTAAGGGATCAAGTACACATTCTTGTGCACTAATCAAGCCCACCACAAATGTAACTTTAGTGACACATCTTAAAGAAGGTTTATTAACACTAGTAAAATGTAAGAGTAAAAGGTTTTCTACTCTTGTACATTTGAATTTGCTAAGTTGTGATGTTTTGGATAAAACAGAGACCAACTTAGGCCAATTGTGTTAAGTGTTTGTCTTGATTAGAATCCACACTATCTCTTGATTATTTGGCAAGAAAGTCTTATAGGTCAAAGAGACAGTGGGAGTCTAAAAGATCCTGAAAGGGTTTCAATAAGTAATTAAGAATAAAACCTGTGTTTCATCACTAGCACACAACTAGAGGTTTATAACCTATCGTGTTGACATTTCTATGCCCATTCCACTTAAATTGGCTATACATTTGAGTTCTACATGTTCTCATTTGTTTGCATAGCTACTTGCAAGAAATGGCGGGCCCTTGAGCTACCAGGTGGAAAGAAGTTAAGATTGAACAAGTTCAAACCATATGAGTTAGATTTGTCACTAACCTAGTCTTGTGATTATGGTTTGACAAATTCACATGGATAAGAACACATACACAATGAAATCTAAGTGTCATAAGGTTTCTCTCCGATTCATGAAAATGATGGTGAGGAAATTCTTTCACTAAGTAGATTTTAAGTAGATAGCAATTGTGATATTTTCAGTTCTGAAAGTCGTTAGTGGAGCGTGGGTGGTTAACCGGCACACTAACATGGACTTATGAGAAATGGCAATAGTCTAAACAATTGAGACAATGATTACGACATCCCTTTTCATAGTTCTGAAATTGTTTAGACACACCTTTGATATATCTAAGATATGGTGTATGATTTTGATAAAGTCTTATCAAAGCAATCTAGTATCAGAAATCTGAACTTTGGTAAGAATGTCAATAAAGTATTGACTTCTAGAGGTCCATCTATTTTTTGGATACATATCAAAGCTAGTGGAAGCATAAGTGTTATGATAATAATCATCATGTTAGTGGGAGCATGATAATTATGATAACTATTGCAATTTAGCAATGTTAATTATAGAAAAAAAAAGTTTCAATCCGTGAGGTTGCAGGGGTTGAAAAGGTTGTTTTCCTATAATTAAGGAAGAGCAAATTATACTTTATTCCAATTCTAAAAAGCGTAGATTGAAGTAATAATAATTCTAAAGAGCTTATATTGAGATTTTAATCACCTTTAGTCAAGAATATATATATATATATATATATATATATATATATATATATATATATATATATATATATATATATATGAATTTCATGTTGGATTGGTTCAACTTAAGAAAATTCTATATATTGCGTTCTCACAATTCGATTATGATTATGACATCCCTTTTCATAGTCAAATTTCGAGAATATGGCAAACAAAAAATATTTTGGCAAAAGACTAGTCTAGAACATGTCTTCATGTGAAACATCATGAATCGTGTCCCATTTACTTTGGGTACAAGATCGATTACATGTGCTATAATATTTATCCTTTCTGAATTTTCAAAATGCCTTGGGGCATTAAGGAGGAAAATGTTTAGAATGGGGTATGACTAAAGTGATTAAGCAATTGTCGAGGACAATCTAAGGTTTTACCAAATATTGGTTTCTCAAGGACAGTTGGAAGTATACTGTTAATATTGGAAGGACCATATTAACATAGTCTGAAAAGAGGCAACTTTTGTTTTGAAGTGGTAGTATAACTATCATTATCCAAAAATATAGTTTGTACATTTATGTTTAAGTGAGGTTATCACTAAAAATATGTACTGGAAAAATTAACGTAGTACTAAACGTAGCTCTAAAAGGACTACTACCGTACTAACTACCTCAGGCCGGATTTTGGGCAAAGGCACTATGTGATAAATTGCGCCATACTATCGACTGTAACAACGACATACGAATGGTCGTAATAACGGAATGACGTTTGGCACCCGCAGATCTGCAGATCCCACTGTAGCTGGCAGTAAGGTGTAGGATGGTCAATCCAGTATAGATCTATACACAAACTCATACTATGGACTGATTACATCGACATAAGAATGGTCGAAATCAATGTATGACGTTTGGCACCCGCAGACCTGCAGGTCCCGCTGTAGCTAGCAGCAAGGCGTAGGATAGTCAATCCATTATAGAATCTATACGCAAACTCAACGCTCCCCCTTCAAGAGACTCTGGCCGCAACTCAAGTCATGAGGTTTTAAGTCATGCTCCGATTTAAATCACAGTAATTAACATATTCTCGTATATGTAATGTAATATGCTGTTCTAGCTGTAATGTAATGGACTGTTCTAGCAAGTATAGTAATGTAAGTGTTCTAGCAAGTATAGTAATGTAAGCGTTCTAGCAAGTATAGTAATGTAAGCGTTCTAGCAAGTATAGTAATGTAAGCGTTCTTGCAAGTATAGTAATGTAAGCGTTCTAGTATAAATGTATATGTTCTCGTCCTAGTATAGATGTATATGTAATGTATAGTAATGTTCTAGAAAGTATTGACTCATGAATGAACTGACTCATTGTATGATATCGCGTTCTAGTAATGGTTCTAGTATCTTCCTGAACTACCCATATGGTAGCTTACTAGTAATCTAAGTGGTACGTATGGATGTGGATGTATACCCTTGCTACCCAAGGGCATAGGATGAATTGGAAGGACCTTTTATGACTATATATGTACACATGATATATAACAAATCTTTAAACGACTTTCGGACGAATACCCAATGTCCCACCATACCACATCTCAAGGCGCGAAAAGGAAATAGGGTGGATAGTCTTCCTAAGTCTTTTAAACATTTCTTATATAACTATACATATAGAGGCATGCAATTTATAATATAAAAGCATAAATAAGTTTGGTAAAACATTTGAAACAGAAATATTAGTTTAAGGAAAGATCGACTTGATGCCAATCTATAAAACAATTTGAAGACATAAGTTTGATAAAACAATATAAGTACAAGGAACATTTGTTTGAAACACAGTTGTAAATAAGTTTGAAATATGATAAACAGAGTAAGAAGTACAGTGTAATAAGTAGTTTGAAAACATATAAAATGTTTATAAAAATCATTTGAAGGAACTGTTTGGTAAAACGGCTAATGAGTAGCCAAATCTTTTGAATGCTGTATATTAATCACATGTGATTGATGTAATAAGTAATATAATCCTACTTACTAATCACATGTGATTGACATAAAAAATAGCATGATTCTACTTGTATCCCCCCATAAAACATTTAAAATAGTTTAAAATATTAGTTAAGGGGTATGAACTCACCTGCAGTATGTGACTGGAATTGAACGGGCTGTTATCGTACGGAAGGATCGGACAAGTGCTTGGTGTCAAGTGATGACTTAGACACACACAATGATCCTAATTACATATGTATATAAATAATTAGAGATTAAATCACTAATTATACAAGTATAAACATTTAAGCGCGAGGACAACACTTTTGGTCAAGTGCTAGGAGGCTAATGGGTTGGAACAAAGAAGTGCAATGCCCCTAATGGAAGTTTAAGGTCAAAAGATTATATTCATTGGAGTTTACGGCCCAGGGAAGTATGCTCCTGGCCGTAAACTCTCAACCAAGTCATGAAATGGAGTTTAGAAGTACTACAACCTTAGAGGGGAATTGTTTCAAGGCTATACAAGTGTTTGGGCACCACATTGACTCCTTTGGGGAGTTTACGACCCAAAGACCCTTTTCCCTTGGAGTTTACGGCCGTAAACTCCCTTGGGAGGGTTCTTATTGTCCTTTCAAGTCTCTAACATTTCTTGGAACAAGTCTAGGCTTCAATACTTGGATTAAGGAAGGTTTATTGCATTAAATGGAACCATTTGATGGATTTTACGGCCATAGAACTCCTTGGGCCGTAAACTCCCTCACACATGAGGTTCTAAGAATTTTAACTAGCCCAAAACTCATCTAGGTACTTGCCCTAAAAGTCTCTTGGCCTAAGGAAGTGTCTAGGGTGTCCTTTGACCCCTTTAAAGGAGTTTACGGCCCAAGAAATACTCTTGGCCGTAAACTCTTCAACACTTGAGCTTTTCATGATTTTTCTAGGTCCTAAACCAATTAAGGTGCTTGCTAAAAATGAAGACTAAGTCTTAGGAAGAGTTTGAAGGGATTTTGGCCCTAAATCTTGGAGTTTACGGCCTAAGGAGCATCTTGGCCGTAAACTCCCTTCCAAAGTTGGTTTTTAATTGTTTTGTTGGTCTAAGACATGAGTTTAAGGCTTGTAGGTTCTTTTTCTAAGGCTAAAGGATCACTAGGCACTCATTTGTGCCCTTTACTTGGAGTTTACGGCCCAAGAGGTGGTTCCTTGGCCGTAAACTCCTCAAACTACTTGGTTTTGATTTGCTTCTAGCCTCTAATGATCATTCATAAAGTCCTTAGTTAGATGCCTAACACGGAAATGGGACTAGGTGGCCTTTAGGCTTGATTTTTGGAGTTTACTCCCCAAGAACGTTCTTGGGCGGTAAACTCCCGGATCTTGTACTTTGGACATGTAAATAATGTTATTAAGCATATAACAAGTATTAAAACACATCTATGAAAGTAGACTCACAATCTGGGATGAAAACCCGAAGAACCGTGAGAGAGAAATTGACTTTTCTCTATTTGGAATTCAACTAATGAACCAATTTGGTTAAGAATTCTATTTATAGACCTAAGATTTTTGGCAGAAAATATTTCTATTCTCGGAATGGATTCTAATGACCTAGAGTAATGGAATTACAGTGTTGCACAAAATCCTAGTGCAACCACTCTCCTAATAACTCCTTAGGTGTAAAACCCTAAAACTGCCAAACTTATTCCATAAGTCTGAATTTTCACTGCAACTGTTCTACTTCTATTGGATTGAAGTGGTTTGATTTAGAACAGAAAATTCGGGTTGTCACATTAAACTACCAAGTAGGTTACAAACAATTCCTATGATGATCTAATCTTCATAAGTTCAAGAACATGAATATGAACATTTCAAGATTCATAAATTACTTATAAAACTTGTAATTTTTTATTATAGCCATTGTAAATGTATTAGCATAAACATTACACCATCGAAAACAAGTTTTATAACACCAAAACAATTTAGGGTAATGTTTCTAGTCCATTTCCAGCAGCAAAAGTTGAAAATCTGCATTCTGAGGCTCCTACTCGTCGAGTGCACGAACCTACTCGGCGAGTACGATGAATTTACACATGAACTTGGCAGGGCCCCCCATGGACTCTGCGAGTTCAGCAGGCAGATAGCAAAAGATCAACTTTTTCCACTATTTTGCATCAAGTATCAAACAAACAAGCCTAGGCTCTGATACTACTGATGGGTTTTGAGCATTCTAACACTCCTATGGTGTACATGCAACCCTAGAAACCTTGGATCTATGTTTGACTAAGATACATGCAAATAATTATTTTCCCAAGGTTCTTATCCTATCTAGCATGGCATGGGGAACTTGAATCAAATAAAGCTAGTAGAATTACTTACCTTGTAGTTGTAGTTGATTTCTTGGAGTTTTAGAGCCTAGCACCAATAGTGTGGATGCATCAAATGGAAATCACAAATCACCACAAACTTTGGAACCTTGGGAGAATAGTCACAACTATCTTGAAATCGGCCCTCTTACTTTACTCACCACAACTAGTGTGATTTCAAGAACCAAAGCCTCATTTATATAGTGTGGTGGATTATGGTTACGTCCATGTAAACCCTAATACCCATTTCTTTTAATTTCCATGATATCCATGGGTTAAAGCTCCATGGAGTATCCACGGACTTTCCAAGCAAGCCTAGCCCATTCCAGGTAAGCATTAGCCCACACTATATAAATATAAGAGCCCATAATTAATTAGTAATACTTTTGATCTGTAAATTAATCCTAGATTAATTATAGATCAATACTAATTAAATAATATGATTTTATATTAATATATTAGAACTTATAATATATTAATAAATCATAACTTATACTATTCTCAAAAGATTATCCATAAACTGTTCGGGTGAAGTGCAACCCAAATGGACCATGCCGGGTTGGGTCAAGTACATACCAAATATAGTTATGGACTTAGACACTATATCCAATAGTAAGCTCAAACTCTCAAATCACCACCATGGACTCCACCACCTATATTTACCATCTGACCATTTCCATAAATTTCTAATTTACTAAAATACCCCTAGAAGTCAACTAGTCAACCCTTGGTCCAAGTTAAAATCAATGGTCAAAGTCAACAACCCATCTTGACTCAACTCGTCGAGTGTAGCAAGCAATTCGTCGAGTTCCTAAAGAGTTTAGAAGGTCATACAACCCTCATTGACTCGCCGAGTTTCTGACCAACTCGTCGAGTCTATGCGGGTCCTGTAGTCGGGGAAACCTTAACTGACTCGTCGAGTCCTCTGCTGACTCGTCAAGTCCATGCTGAAACCAAACAACGGGAAAACCCTTCCTAACTTGTCGAGTTCCTTATCCGACTCGTCAAGTTCATACTATCCTCTTATTGTCCAGATGATTTTTGAGCCATTCTAAGGCTCCAAATGGCAGATTCAACTTCCTATGGCATGCTTATCACGTAAAGTTGCAAACTTTGCATGCATACACGGCTTTATAGGCTTAGAATAACAAAGCCAAGCTTAAAAAGGGGTTTAACTCAAAAGGAAAAGCTCATACTTACTAAAGCTGGAAACTTTACAGTTATAGTGGCCAAGATAAGTTCATATTTGAAGTTGCAACTTCAAACCCTAGCCCATACCCGACAATGGCTATCATACATGCTAGAAAAACCCTAATCTTAACCATGAAGAGATCTAGAAGGTGGAAAGTCAAGGTAACGACTTGTTACCTTCAAGTGATGCTAAAATGGAGTAGAGTTCGGGTCCATAACCGTTCCTTGCCTCAAGCTTCTTGTTCTTCAAGCTTCTTTCACCAAGATCCACCTTCCAGGATTAAAAACACACAAATATGGAGAGAAAACACGTTTTAGGGTTTCTGGACTCAAATAAGGTTGTAAGGGAGGCTAAGGGGGCTAATGACCCTTTAAATAGGGTGCAAAACCCCAGAAATTAGGGTTTCATCCTCTAGCTCCAACTCGTTGAGTCATGCATCTGACTCGGCGAGTTGGTCACTGAATCACGTGGCCAAACGTTCCTACTCGTCGAGTAGACCTTTCAATATGAAAATAAAGTAGTAAAACTAATACCTGAGAGTCGGGGTGTTACAGAAATCCACTCCTAAATCCTCATGCACTATCAAATTCAAACTTCGCTAATGTTCTGTATCAGGACTAGGACATTTGCTTTGGAATCTTCCTCGATTATAAAAATTGGGAAAGATGTCCACGGAGAGCATATCCATCAAAACAACAATAAATCAACTTTGAAGAAGTTTTTATTCCCACAAACATGTAGATTTATGAAATAAGGTATCTTGGATTATTATCTCTTTGTCCTCGGTGTTCTAGAAGTATGTAATATAAATATGTGAACATATAAAATGAATATGAAATTAAGTGAAATGTTTCACCAAAAGTGAAGGCTAGAGTGATTTTAAAATCATTAAAAAGTTCCTAATTAAATACAAGCTAAAGGAGAGAATTTTGTAAGTACCCAGTGAGGGCTACATATATAAACATGAGAATCTCATTGTTACCCTTGATAAAAGTCTTTTTATATATCTTGTACCTGAATCTGATACTATTTCTTATGATAATTTCAATTTGATTTATCATATGAATAGTATGGAGAAGACATTGATGAAATTCTTAAACCTTCTTCAAATTATGGAAACCAAAAGGGGTTAGATTTCTTATCCAGTTCCATTTGTCGTCTTTCTGAATGTTGATGGAAAGCAGAGGAAACATTCGAATCCTATATCGAAAGGAACAGTTTTAGCTAGAACTTCTAATTATGATGGAATGGAACTGGTATATCCTATATTCCACGTAATCATCATTCGAAAGATAGAACTTGCAATCAATGAAAATGACAAGGATCATAAGAAACAAAGCTGCCTAAGTGATTGAATTGGTAAAGGCAAATGTTTGACTCTACATCAAGTACTTGAATAATGAAACACTACTAGAAAATAGGCCTTTAATGACGCGCAAACAGTGACACGCGCTGATAGACGACGCACATTTGTACGTGCCCTAAAAAATAATGTCAGCTTTGCAAAATGTGAAGGATAGAGGGCGCGCATTTTTGCGTGCCCTGAAATTAATGTCCAAAAAAAACACAGAAGGCACCTACCATAAAAAGCGCGCCGTGTAAAGATGTCGCTTTATATTTTTTTAGGAAGGCGCGTTCTCGCTTTTTTTTAATCGGCGATGGTGGGAAATGAAATCCCAAAAAATTAAACACCTGTCTACTTCTCTCCTTCTACAATCCTCTAACAAAGAACCCGAATTCTATTCTAACAAAGAACCCTAATTCTATTGTGAGGCTGTCAATCCTTTTAAAGCAACTCGTCTTCCTGTACCTTGATCTGCACTCTCTCTCCCTTCTCTTTGCAAGCCCTAAGCCGCAATCACCAGCATCGAAACCCATCAGCTCTAAGCGGCCATGGATTCTATAAAGATTGTTTCTCTCGTATGTTTTTATCAGCGCCATCGGACACTACTCTTCTCTATCCACTATGTCGCCAAGTCTCCATATGCTTTCATCAGCGCCATTCGACGAAAAGAACTAGGGCTTTGAACCACTACTCAATAAATTGTTCAGAGAGATCCAACAGCTCCTCTCACGCAAAACACCTTCGATTGAAGGTTATGTGACTCCTTACATCAGCGCCATTCGATTGATGCTATTTTAGCAGACACCGATCGCCTTCAATCCAAACTCCAATCAAAAATAGTATCTCGCATGTCTTCTCAGCTCTCCACTCCTCCATTTCGCTGGGGGCCCTGGTATCATCAATTTCAAATTGCACTTCATCTGAAGCTTGTTGATTTCTTTTGGATCCGAATTCAAATTCTGTGTTCTTCTTTGGCAATTTGGAGGTGGAATTCAGGTTATATTACAGAAGAGTAGAGGAAGGGAAACAATATCCATTACTCTGTAGGAGATTAGCTAGCCTAAACGAAGAGTTCATTTCACATAAAAGTCCAATAGGTGGGTTCGATTTCATCTCCGGGAAGAGGATTGAACAAAAACTCATCGATTACAATCAAGAACCAGAAAGATTTGGGGTAATTCCAATTCCAGTATCATTTCAACATCTTTCAATGATCTCTAATTCTCTTCCACTTCATTTAATCTATTAACATGACTTCATTTAGGTTATGCATATGAAGAGGTAGCAGAAGTCTCACCTGGTCATCGATTCATTGCATACACCATGTATGACAAAGACAACAATTTCTTCAACTTATGTGTTAGAGATTTGAATTTAGGTTCTCTCTTTAGTAAGCCACAAGCTGATTGGGTCTGTAATGTGGCATGGGCTAAAGGGGGTCAAGGCATATCTGTATCATGAGGTTTTTTTCCTTCATATCAGTTGGCTCTAAAATGAGCTCTAAACCCTGTATTTTATTTGTTTGAGAAATTGTGATTTGATTGTTGTTCCAGTCCCAAGCTGCTTGTTTCAAGAAAGCGAGAGATGATCTATACAAGGTTAAAGCATGGGTTTTCTCTCCACAAGTTAAAGTTATTAAGTGTTAGTGGGTCGAGTTGAAAATGGTCAAAATCCATAGAAAAGAACTCAAAAAAAAAGCTAATTTGGCTGCTGAAGAAGCTGACATTCGTGAGGAAGATGTGTTGAAGGAGAAAGATGCTTTTGAGGATCTTAAGAAGCTGGCAGCCAAGTGGCTGACTGAGACAGTTAATCAGTTGATTGACACTATTAATCAGGTGAGAATCATATCTTTTTTTATTTATAATGCTTTAGAATTTGTTTGAGGGGTAAAATAGTAATTTTGTTTAATTTCGATTTTCAGGTGAAGGAGGATGAAAATGCCGAACAGGCGACCCGACCATCAAGAGTCACTGATGCGGTCAAACATCGGGCGACCCGGCCACAACAAATGACGTGAGGCATTGGATCAACTTCTTGAAACAAATAACTTCCCAAAGTTCATGGGCAGGGTTTGCCCCGCTCCATGTGAAGGTTCATGTGTGTTGGGTATAATTGAAAACCCGGTCTCCATCGACTGGTTAGTTTTTTTAAATTTATTTTTGAAAAAAAATACCCGAAAATATGTTAATAAAATTAAAAATTATACGTTGTTTAGGGACAAAATTGGTCTGGTGCACCTCTTAAAGCTGCAGACAATGTTATTATCTCACAACATCAGCATGCAGCAGCCTCTCAAATTCAGGCAAGAGAAACCGATATACATGCACTCTCTAAGCTTACTCGTGCTCTTGATAAAAAGGTATTTCTCTTCATTTCATACTTTCTTTATTATTTCTTCTCTATAAATTCAATTAAATTTCTAATTTGTCTGATGTGAATGAATTCTAGGAAGCAATATTGAAGGAGCTTAAGCTTGTAAATGACAACTTAAGAAGTCACAAAAACGAGACAGGTGTCCCCATGAATGTATCTGAAATCTTCAAAAAGAAATATGCAATGGTACTATTACAGCCCAAAGAAGCTAGTGATCAGGTATCATTTATTTCATAAATAATTATTATCATATATATTTACAAATTACAAATTAATTTTAACAAATAATCTTAATCAGGTTGCTTCTGCCCTTGCAAATTTGAGGCGACGCAACACATACCCAGGAATCCCGATGCCTACATGGCAAAAGCCTAATCCCGATTCTGGGCCTGTTGTGGACCGCACGACTTCTAATCATGAAAAAAACTTTCCTTCCAATAACAATAATCAGTTGGCACCTAATGTGATTGGGATTTTGAAAAGTTCAAGAAATGAAGCACATAAACTTGTACATACTGCTTTACAGGTGATCAATGTTTTATCTGTGGAAATGTTAATTATTAATTGTGTTGTATTTAATATAACCTTGTTACTTTCAAGGAATGTCTAAAATAAAGGAGGAGCAGAATAATGTTAGGTCAAGTGTGGTAGCGGTTTTGGATTGTCTTGGTGTGGCAAAAAACCCGAGTGAACATGGGTCATCATCATCATCATCATCTATCGATAATGATGATGATGATCACCGTTCAGAACCTCAATCAGGAAACCTTCAAGATAGATTGAGTGCAGAATCTACTGGCACTGTTTCAAGTTCTGGAGTAGCTAATTTAGAGTATGCTAACTATGCAACTCCAACTACAACTGCAACTGCTACATACTCGACAGGTTATGTTCATCAATATTCAAACTACACTACAAATTCTAATCTTGCTTATACTGCTCAAAATAATACTCCTGTGGCATATGTACAATATCAACAAGATTATAATAAACAATGGACAAATTATTATAGCCAAACTGAAGTCACATGTGCTCTTGGGACAGAAAACGTATAGTCTACAAGTGCACCCAATCTGGTGTCTCCTGTTCCTGTTCCTGTTGAAGAAATATGAGAACTTAGGGCATATTTTGGTTAATCTTGATGAAGTTTGGAGAATCTTTGAGCCATTATTATATTCAATTGTAAAAGTGAATAAAGTTAAGCTTCCCTCTATGTGAGTTGGCAGAATTATGGGATTCAGTGGATTTTTTTCACCAAGGAAACCTGTAGTAGCAATGTCGATTTTAGTAATTTCTGAGTTATGGTTGCAGCTCAAAGACACCTTGTTGGTTGGTAATGGGACGGGTCAAACCAGGAAAGTTGCAAGGGTTCAAGCTCTGGAATTGATAAAGCAACCAGAGGTTTGTGGGGTTTTCTTTTTTGTTATTCTTTTCCCTTGCAATTTAATAGGTGTTTATTAATGTTGTCCTTGACATATTCATGTAATTTTATTTGACAGAAAAGAGGGATTTTGAGGACGAATAATCGACTTCCTCTGCATTGTCCTTCCTATTACTTTGGTTTGTACAGTAAGTATATTCAGTATTCCTTAGATCTTCTGTTAAAATAGGTAACATAGAAGACTTGCAACTTATCAAAATAATATCAATAAAATATACGTTGTTTGATTGTTTCCATCCCACAATAATTGAACAAATATCCAAATTGGATGCCCTATGCGAAATGCAACATTTTGAGTTTAAATTATCAATTTACCCACATTATTATCATTAAGAAGTCTTTTTGTTCATTTTCATTTTTTTTTATCAAACATAGTCATTGGAAACATGAAGAACCTTTAAATGACAGGTTTCTATCAGAGTGGACTTACATGACTGGGTTCTATTTGTATTGGTGCTGTTTTTCTCTTTTGCATATAAGAGGTAATCTATATTGGATACTTTCTTACCTGTTTAGTGTAACAACTCAAATTTCCAAACAAATTTTTCTTTTTAAAAATATATTTATTTCCATTCATTTCAAGACATAATAAGTGTAAATATTCTGTCAAATACAAATAGTCAAAATCCCAAGATCATAAAAACAGTCTTCAGTGTGTATCGATCATGCCGGCGCCTTCCCACGGTCCTCGCTAGTACCTGAAATACATGCACAACAACTGTAAGCATAAATGCTTAGTGAGTTCCCCAATATACAGCTTACGCACATACGCCTTTCCAGGCCCGACCTTCCGGTCCATGTGTCTCAGGGGACTTCCGTCCCTGCTGGGTAAACCTTCCGGTCCTACCCACGCCGACCTTCTGGTCCATCACACAACATATCGCCTTCCGGCCCATAACACATTGCCTTCCGGCCCATAATATAATCGCCTTCCGGCCCATAACATACATAACACATATAACAAATAACTTACCACATATAGCATACATATCACATATCATATCCGACCTTCCGGTCACACAGTCAAACCCTTCCGGGTACAGTATAGTGAGAAGACTCACCTCGTAAAAGTTGAACGCTAGCAAATCCCGAAATGACCCGTGCACAACCGACGAGCTACAACCTCCCTATAACATCACATATCTCATTAATACTTATATCTTCTAAGTGTGACTATCCCTAAGAAGTCAGACTTAGGTCAACTCTGGTCAACGGTCAACGGTCAACTCGACCTGACTCGGCGAGTACCATGGCGACTCGGCGAGTCTAGATGTCCTCCATCCTTCTGGGATTCCTTATCTACTCGTCGAGTACCCTCCTCGACCCGACGAGTTACTCCTGGGAGAATCGCGGGGCCACCCCGACTCCACTCGCCGAGTCTGAAGAACAACTCGGCGAGTCCCAGTAAATCTTCAAGCTACTCGCCGAGTCTGAAGAACAACTCGGCGAGTCCATGCCATGCAGACGAGCAACTGCTTCCTGAATTACGTATGGTCCCGAGATATACAACCATGGGACTTTCTGGACTTCTAAACATCTCAGTACTGTGGGTATAAACGTCTGGGTAGTAACATAATAACCCATCTAATCACTAAATGGGTTTTCATAAACCCTAGATTCATAAACACATCAAATAACAGAAGGGAATCCGAAATATTACCTGGAATATGCCCTCTCTGTGTCTCCAAACCGCAGAACTCGAATCCCTTGCTATTCCTTTAGCCAAAACCCTTCTCCTCCTTGCCCAACAATTTCTTCAAGCCCTAATGTCCTCCAATCTTGCTCTAGATGCCCACAGCCGTTTAGGGTTCCTCTCAATCGACTAAAGACGGACAATGACGGCCTATAAGAGCATTATATACGATCCAAAACCAAACGGTTAGGGTTTCTGCTGAACAGCGTCGACTCGCCGAGTCCATATCTGGACTCGTCGAGTCCAGTCGCGGACCCGCGACCAAGTCTGCGATCCTACTCGGCGAGTCTAGGCTCCAACTCGCCGAGTCCCCTCTCAACTCACCCCAAAAACATAATTAAACAATACCTGAGATTTCGGGCTGTTACAACTCTCCCCCACTTGGATTAGACTTCGCCCTCGAAGTCTCACTCTGCAAATAGTTCCGGATGCTGCTCCCGCATTTCGCGCTCCGGTTCCCAAGTCATTTCTGATCCCTTACAGTGTTGTCATTGAACCAACACCAGAGGTATCTCCTTGTTCCTCAGAACCTTGATCTTCCGATCTCTGATAGCCACTGGTCTCTCCGCGTAATTCAGGCTCGCATCCACCTGGATATCCTCCAATGGAACCACTGCCGACTCATCGGCTATGCACTTCCTCAACTGCGACACATGAAAAGTGTCATGGATCTGACCCAACTCCGCTGGTAACTCCAACCGATAGGCTACCCGGCCTATCCTCGCAATCACACGAAATGGTCCAATATACCGGGGCCCCAATTTGCCCCTCTTCCTGAATCGAATCACTCCTTTCCAAGGAGAGACCTTCAGGAGAACGAAGTCGCCGACCTGAAATTCAAGCTCGGATCGGCGCCTGTCTGCATAACTCTTCTGTCGGCTCTGGGCAGTCAATAACCTTTGTCTCACTTGCTGAATCTGCTCTGTCGTCTGGAGCACGATCTCCGTGCTGCCCATCACTCTCTGTCCCACCTCTCCCCAGCAAATGGGGGTCCGACACCTCCTACCATACAACAGCTCAAAAGGTGGCATACCAATGCTCGAATGATGGCTGTTGTTGTAGGAAAACTCTGCCAATGGTAAATACGCATCCCAACTACCCCCGAAGTCTAACACACACGCTCGGAGCATGTCCTCCAGCGTCTGAATCGTCCGCTCGCTCTGACCATCTGTCTGGGCATGGTATGCGGTACTAAAATGCAATTTAGTACCCAGCTCCTCATGGAATTTCTTCCAGAATCTGGAAGTAAAGCGCACATCACGGTCTGACACAATCGAGATCGGCACCCCGTGCCGAGATACTACCTCTCTCACATATATCTCCGCCAACTTCACTGATGGCAAGGAAGTGTGCACTCTTCGTCAACCTATCCACAATCACCCAAATTGCGTCAACTCCCCTAGCAGTCCTTGGCAATTTGGTGATAAAATCCATAGTGATCTGTTCCCACTTCCACTCGGGGATCTCCAATGGCTGTAACTTGCCATGCGGTCTCTGGTGCTCAGCCTTAACCCTACGGCAGGTCAAGCACCTCTCAACGAACCATGCCACGTCCCTCTTCATACAGGGCCACCAATATTCCTTCCTCAAATCCATATACATCTTTGTAGCACCGGGATGGATCGAGAATTTCGATCTATGAGCCTCTTCCATCAAAGTAGTACGCGTACCGCCCGCGAACGGTACCCAGACCCGACCCTGAAACGTCATAAGCCCTCGATTATCCTTAACAAACTCTGAGATTAACCCCACAACCCGCTCTTTCTTCTGCATTTCTGGTCGTACAGCCTCTGCCTGTGCCCCACGAATAGCGTCCAATACTGGAGTCATCACAATCAGTCTCAAACATACGTCTCGCAATGTAGTGCTCTCCGCCCTGCGGCTCAACGCGTCGGCTACCACATTAGCCTTGCCTGGGTGGTACAGGATCTCACAATCGTAATCCTTGACCACATCCAACCACCTCCTCTGACGCATATTTAGGTTGGGCTGATCCATCAAATACTTCAAACTCTTATGGTCCGTGTATATCGTACATCGAACCCCATACAAGTAGTGACGCCAAATCTTGAGAGCGAACACTACTGCCCCCAACTCTAAATCATGCGTGGGATATCTCGCCTCATGAGGCTTCAACTGCCTCGACGCATAAGCTATCACATGACCCCTCTGCATTAACACTGCACCCAATCCCGAAATCCATGCGTCACAATATACCACGAAATCTTCCATCCCTTCTGGGAGAGCTAATACCGGGGATTCGCACAATCTCTGGCGAAGTGTCTCAAAGGAGGTCTGCTGCTCGGGCCCCCATGAGAATGCAACACCCTTCCGGGTCAATCTGGTGAGTGGCACTGCGATCTTGGAGAAATCCTTGATAAATCTCCGATAATACCCTGCCAACCCAAGGAAACTTCTGATCTCAGAGGGTGACTTCGGCACCTCCCAACTCATCACCGCCTCAACCTTGGCCGGATCGACCAATATCCCTTTCTGATTAACCACATGCCCTAGAAATTGGACCTCCCGCAACCAGAAGTCACATTTGGAGAACTTTGCATAAAGCTTCTCCGACCTCAATACCTCAAGGACCTCCCTCAAATGCTCCTCATGCTGCTCTCTAGATCTCGAATACACCAGAATGTCGTCGATAAATACAATCACTGACCGATCCAACATCGGCCTGCATACCCTGTTCATGAGATCCATGAACACAGCCGGGGCATTGGTGAGTCCAAAAGGCATCACCACAAACTCATAATGCTCATATCGCGTCCTAAACGCTGTCTTCTGGACGTCCTCATCCCGTACTCTCACCTGATGGTATCCTGACCTCAGATCGATCTTGGAAAACCAAGATGCTCCCTGCAACTGATCGAATAAATCATCGATCCTCGGCAACGGGTAACGGTTCTTGACTGTTAGCTTGTTCAACTCCCGGTAATCAATGCACATCCGGTGTGAACCATCCTTCTTCTTGACGAACAGAATGGGTGCTCCCCATGGCGAGCTGCTCGGTCGAATGAATCCCTTCCCCAGCAACTCCTGGAGTTGCGAGGACAACTCTTGCATCTCTGGAGGTGCAAGACGATAGGGCACTTTAGCAATAGGCGCGGCCCCCGGAACCAGATCGATACCAAACTCTACTTGCCTCACAGGAGGTACTCCCGGCAACTCCTCGGGAAAAACATCTGAAAACTCGCGCACCACATGAACTTCCTCAATTGATTTCGGTCTCTCGACGATCTCCCGCGTATCCAACACATACGCCACAAAACCCTTACAGCCCTGCTGTAGACACTGCCTCGCCTTAGCGGCCGAACAAAAAGCTGATCCTGAACGGGTACCCTCACCGTACACCGAAAGAACTCCCCCTCTAGAGTCTCGTATAGTCACCAACTGACGCTCACAGTCGATGACAGCGCCGAATCGGCTCAGCCAGTCCATGCCCACGATGACACAGACATCCCCCATCGCAATAGGAATCAGATCAATCGGGAATTCAACCCCGAAAATCTCTAGTACACATCCCCAAAGAACCTCCGTAGCACAAATCACTTTCTCGTCAGCTATAGAAACTCTCAAAGTTCGACTCAACGACTCACGACTAACGCCGATATGCTGACTAAAGGCTAAGGACACAAAGGACCTACTCGCACCCGAGTCAAATAACACTAAGGCAGGCACAGAGTTCACAAGGAAAGTACCTACGCGCATAATAACATAAGCATAACATATCGACATTAAAATAATTACAAGAATTACAACATACCTGCCACAACATCGGGCGCAGCGCGGACCTCCTCCGCAGTCAGCTGAAAGGCTCTTCCCCGAGCCCTCGGGGCCTCGGCCTTCACCGGTCGAGTCGCAGTAACTCCGGCAGCAGGTGCAGATCCCTGAAGAAGCTGAGGGCACTCGGCCTTCCTATGGCCCGTCTGGTTGCAATGAAAGCAAACCGTAAATCCCTTGGGACACTGCCTAGCAATGTGCCCCTCCTTGCCACACTTGTAGCAAGCACCAGATCGACACGCCCCCTCGTGACCCTTGCCGCACTTTCCGCAAGTGCGGCTCTTCGAACCTCCCGTCCTCGCATCGGTGCACTTGGCCCGCTTGGCTGCCGGCTGGAACTGAGCCGGTCGCCGGTCCACCCGCTGAGACTCAGCCTCCTCCCTAGCCTGGGTCTCCAACTCGATCTCGCGCTTCCTGGCATTCGCCTGAAGCTCAGCAAAAGTATGGTAGGTGGAGTTCGATACAAACTCCCGGATATCCCTCCTCAACACTCCCAAGTACCGGCTCATCCGAGCCTGATCAGTGGACACCAGCTCGGGGCAGAACATCGCCCTCTCATGAAACTTCCGTGTAATCACTGCAACAGAATCAGTACCCTGCTTGAGGGTTAAGAACTCCTGTACCAATCGTTCCCTCTCCACCGGGGGAACGTACTCATCCCTGAACATGGCAGTAAACCCCTCCCATGTCACCGCTGTAGTCTCTGCCAAGGTGAAGTTCGCCGTCACGAACTTCCACCAGTCCTTCGCTCCCAGACGGACCTGGTTCAATGCGAACCGTACCCTCAGGTGCTCCGGGCATGAACAAGTGTAGAAGCACCCCTCTATATCCGCGATCCACCTCATCGCAGCAATCGGATCCTGCGTCCCATCGAACTCCGGTGGCTTCGTGTTGCTGAACTCTCGGAACAGCAACGAGTCACCTCCCTGTGGCCTAGCAGCGGCCACAGCTGCGGTAGCTGCAGTGGTTGCAGCCTCAATCAACGCGGCGTACCGCTCATCGAATGTCTCCATCAGGGTGGTCTTAATAGACCCAAACATCTCCGGGATCTCAGCCCGGATCGCGGCCGCCACCTCCTCGTGAATCATCTGACGAATATCCTCGTCACTCACACCGCTCGTACTCGCTCCGTGACGCGGTCTAACCATGATATCTCTGAAATACAACATAAAACTATCAGAGATTCTACCGTGTACAGTTGTACTCGATACGCAACCCTACTCAGTCCCCGACATCCAGGGATTCTTAGTTGGGTCTCCCACTGACCCGGTGTCCTCGGTAGTACGGGCCCAATACTACCGACCACACCGCATCAGTGTTCATCCCAAGTCCTCCTCCCCAAACTCCGGATAGTGAGCACTCTACTTCTGATATGCACTATCTACCCGCATACTAGCAAAGCATCTCATCTAGGCAAACTTCCCTAGACTAAGGCATCACAAATCAGGCCACTCTAGTCCTATCATGAATACCTATTCTTCTAGCATGCATAACAATTCATATCATATAATATTGTAAGGTATTTTGGGGATCTTTACCGTTCGGGCGCTGACTGATCGTACACACTGCTTCTTTCTTGCTTACCACAAAACCATTTACAAAAGTTTATGCCTTTATTTGAAAAGTTTCTTCAAATCCTCGGTTTGAGTTCAGTTACCCCCGAAGGTGCACCCGAATCCCTCAAACCAAGGCTCTGATACCAATTGTAACAACTCAAATTTCCAAACAAATTTTTCTTTTTAAAAATATATTTATTTCCATTCATTTCAAGACATAATAAGTGTAAATATTCTGTCAAATACAAATAGTCAAAATCCCAAGATCATAAAAACAGTCTTCAGTGTGTATCGATCATGCCGGCGCCTTCCCACGGTCCTCGCTAGTACCTGAAATACATGCACAACAACTGTAAGCATAAATGCTTAGTGAGTTCCCCAATATACAGCTTACGCAAATACGCCTTTCCAGGCCCGACCTTCCGGTCCATGTGTCTCAGGGGACTTCCGTTCCTATTGGGTAAACCTTCCGGTCCTACCCACGCCGACCTTCCGGTCCATCACACAACATATCGCCTTCCGGCCCATAACACATTGCCTTCCGGCCCATAATATAATCGCCTTCCGGCCCATAACATACATAACACATATAACAAATAACTTACCACATATAGCATACATATCGCATATCATATCCGACCTTCCGGTCACACAGTCAAACCCTTCCGGGTACAGTATAGTGAGAAGACTCACCTCGTAAAAGTTGAACGCTAGCAAATCCCGAAATGACCCGTGCACAACCGACGAGCTACAACCTCCCTATAACATCACATATCTCATTAATACTTATATCTTCTAAGTGTGACTATCCCTAAGAAGTCAGACTTAGGTCAACTCTGGTCAACGGTCAACGGTCAACTCGACCTGACTCGGCGAGTACCATGGCGACTCGGCGAGTCTAGACGTCCTCCATCCTTCTGGGATTCCTTATCTACTCGTCGAGTACCCTCCTCGACCCGACGAGTTACTCCTGGGAGAATCGCGGGGCCACCCCGACTCCACTCGCCGAGTCTGAAGAACAACTCGGCGAGTCCCAGTAAATCTTCAAGCTACTCGCCAAGTCTGAAGAACAACTCGGCGAGTCCATGCCATGCAGACGAGCAACTGCTTCCTGAATTACGTATGGTCCCGAGATATACAACCATGGGACTATCTGGACTTCTAAACATCTCAGTACTGTGGGTATAAACGTCTGGGTAGTAACATAATAACCCATCTAATCACTAAATGGGTTTTCATAAACCCTAGATTCATAAACACATCAAATAACAGAAGGGAATCCGAAATATTACCTGGAATATGCCCTCTCTGTGTCTCCAAACCGCAGAACTCGAATCCCTTGCTGTTCCTTTAGCCAAAACCCTTCTCCTCCTTGCCCAACAATTTCTTCAAGCCCTAATGTCCTCCAATCTTGCTCTAGATGCCCACAGCCGTTTAGGGTTCCTCTCAATCGACTAAAGACGGACAATGACGGCCTATAAGAGCATTATATACGATCCAAAACCGAACGGTTAGGGTTTCTGCTGAACAACGTCGACTCGCCGAGTCCATATCTGGACTCGTCGAGTCCAGTCGCGGACCCGCGACCAAGTCTGCGATCCTACTCGGCGAGTCTAGGCTCCAACTCGCCGAGTCCCCTCTCAACTCACCCCAAAAACATAATTAAACAATACCTGAGATTTCGGGCTGTTACATTTAGTAAATTGTGCTTGTCTGTAGCTGTAGGTATGTTTTTTTAGTTTGATGCAAGATTAATGGTTACTTTAACACTCATTTGACGTAAGTTTTCATTTGATATTTTCTTTTTTAACTTGGAATGAAACCAAAACTAGGTTAATATCTCTATTTATCATTCTGTTTTCCGTATTTTCACCATTCCTTTATATTTTTCCTTCTACAGGGATTGATTTTGTTAGAAACAAGAATAAGGTCTTTGCACCAAAGAAAGTCACTATACCGCTAGAAGACATAAACTTGTTCTAGGGCTTGATCTATCAATAGTTTTTTATATCTTTTTTCCTTGTAAGTTGAATTTTGACTTTCATTGTGCATGACATCTGGAGCAACAAGCATATACTTAAAGTCTACCTGTTTACCCATGCCTTTATAATTCAGATTTATCATCACATATCATAGGAGAAGCACTCAACACCTCCCAACCTTGGAAATATAACAAGTTGATCATCTTGCTACACTAGACCTTTACATTAAATTTGCTATATAGATAAACTAGAAATGTACATTCAAGTTTAGTTTTCAGAATTAGTTGTCATAATTTATGAAAGAATAGGAGGTGATCAAACTTCTCATTTTGCTCCGGAAGACCTAGAAGTGCTCCGGCCTCCAGATCTTCCATCATTGCTTCTAGATGCTCGTATTTGTTTCCTAGGAATGCCTATAAGAAATAGCCATGTATTTTTATTTTATTTTTTTTAATTCTTTATTTTTATAATGAATTTAAGTATAATTTTGGTTGTTGTAGATTGTTCCTGAACTGACTGAGCTTCTTGTTGCTCAATTTATGTGGTTGGATTATGATAATCCACCTAAGCCTATTTATCTTTACATTAATTCATCCGAAAAACAAGTGATTTTTTCTTTTGTTTTGTTTCTTTAAAGTTTAAATTACTAAATACAAGAAATAAGTCAATAAAGATTTTGATTCTTTTTCTTTTGTAGAATGACAAAAATGGAGACAGTGGGGTCTGAAACAGAAGCATATGCCATTGCTGACATCATGGCTGTAAGCAATTAAAATCATTCATTTTATCCTTTTAAGGTTATTTACTGATATGATTTATTAATTTCCGAAATTGCCCTCAAGTACTGCAAGTCAGAGGTGTATACAGTTAACAGTGGGATGGCATTTGGTCAATTATCATTCCTCTCATATGCTCTTAACATTGGCTGCATTCAATAAATAACAACATACTTTCATCAACTTATTTACAATATCATTGTACTTTTGTTTTCTTAAATTCTCCTTATTACAAGTTTGAAAAATCTACCTAGTTATAGGTATGCCATTGAAATATAAAGCAACTTTCTCTATGATACCTGAGAAAATATTCATGTGATTGATTACTTGACATTTATATTTATTTCTTTTCTTGTATTAGGTACAAAGTACGATTTGGATTATAAATCTCCTAATAGATCAGGACAAAACTTCAAGTCAGGAGAAGATATGGAAGCCTTTCTTTTTCTGTTTAACTTTTCTTCTGCAGATATGGAAGCCTTTCTTTTCTGATTAACTTTATATTCACCATTGTTAATTGATCTTTTAGATTGCAACTTCCATGTCATCGTACTTCAGGTGTTTAGTTACTTTTTTTTCTATTGAATGAGAAATATTTTTTCACTGTGTGGTGATGAAATCAAGCTTTGCAATTCACTGATGAGGATTGGAAAAACTAAGTGACATTAGTTATTGGATACAAGGAAGATGACCAGGGGGTGTACTTCACATGAAACATAATTATGCTTCAAAACTTACTAAAGCTCATGAGTTTGTTGCTGAGTTATCATGTCATGTGAATCAGAGGAATCAAAGACAAACTGTTGCAGGGGAGCATTAATTTATCGGTAAACACTTTTGGTTCTGTTTGATTGATGGCTATTTCTATATAGCAAATGTTAACCTTGGTCTTTGCGTTTTTTGTTCATAGATTACAAACACCAATTTCTTTCAAACAACAGAAGATCTAGAGTTTAATTGGGTGATTGAAGGTGATGGATGTAAACTTGATTCTGGAACTCTTAGTCTACCAACATTAGAGTTTAATTGGGTGATTGAAGGTGATTTTGGTTCTTGAAATGAGACTCAAGATATGATATTTTGGCATGGCTAGCAACTTTGGAGGAAATGAGACTCAAGCAAAAGTAAACACACAGAGAGTTGTTGGCACATAGTAAGGTAGATGATGCAATTGTATATAAATGAGTTCATTTTTTTATAACATTTACTCACTTTTGGAATAATTATTTGTATTTGACATATTAGTGAGATGAATTATCTTTGTTATTTATGGTATTTTATTTTGTAATATGAGATTTTTAATGTATTATTTAATTTGAAAATTAGTAAATCTATAAATAATATTTTTTTTAAACATTTAAAATTATGATACGCAAAAATGTGTGTCATCTTCATTTATGACATAGCCTTTCTTGACAGGGGCTTTCTTGATACGCATTCCGTGTCATTAACATGCGCGTCGTAAGGTTACGACATGTGAATGCGTGTCGTCTTCCTTTATGACAGGGCCTTCCTTGATACGCATTGCGTGTCGTAAACAAGCGTCGTAACTGCGCGTCGTAAATGAGCGTCGTAAATGTGTGTCGTCTATAGACGATGCGCAAAAGCACGTCGTCTTTCTTTATGACAGGGCCTTCCTTGACGTGCATTTGCGCGTCGTCTGAGCCTTTTACGAGGCGCAATGAGCGTCGTAAAAGGCTGTTTTTCTAGTAGTGAAACTCTAAATACATCAAATTCGTGGATCCTTGATGCATGATGTGGTAATCGTATTTGGATGGAATTGTAGGATCTAATGGAAAGAAAAAAATCTAAACCATCAAGAACTAAATCCAATCTTGGGAATGGAAAAATGTTACGTGTCTCGATGAGTAAGGATTTTGAGCTTGTCCTTAGTAATGTAGTTAAGAAAGATCAGTTTATTTGCTATTACTCCCCATAAATGTTTAGAAACCAAATTTCAACATATGCGTGATATAAACATGAATTTTAATTTTCATTTGATAATGGAATGGTGACAGTTCTAGTTTATAAATATAATGGTTTTATGTCTAAAAAGTCTTCTTGCAATTGGCATTCACGAAATTGTAGTTTGTGTTTCTAATAATAGTAAGCTTAATTTTAATATTGATTCTTCTAATAGTTAGATAAAAGCATGCTTGTGGCAAAATCTCCTTGACCACATAAGTAAGAATCGCATCACCAAGCTCTAATTAGACTAGACTTGGAATAATTCGAATTTGGGTTGGATGACGTGTACGAGTCTTGTTTTTTGACAAGATGAATTAATAAAAGGATTGTTGGATCTTGTACACACTAATATGTGTGGACCCTTCAGATCCACCACAAGGGATAACAAAAACTACTAAGTCATATTTACTAATAGTATCAGTAGATGTAATTATGTTTGTATGATTAAGCATAACTATGACACTTTGAAAACATTAAAAGATTATTCTACAAAAGTAGGGAATCAATTAGGCAGGAAGATAAAGTGTCTTCGATCTGAAAGGATAGGTGAATGCCTTAGTATCATGTTCTATGATTATATAAGAGATTGTGGAATGGTTTCCATAATTGGCTTATCCAAGAACGACATAAAGTAATGGTGTTGCTAAAAGGAGAATTGAATGCCATATAGTTCGATCCATGATGAGTCCTACTTCACTACCAATTATATTTTTAGGGAATATACACTTGAAATGGTAGAGCATGTTTTGAACCTTGTAACCAACTAATTAGGTTTGCAAACACCTCAAGAAATTTGGACTTGGACAGTTTCATTACATTTAGGTATGGTGTTGTGAGGTCTTTCGTTAGACAAGAAACCAGTGACCAACTTGAATTGAGATTTTAGAAGTGTTACATTGTCGAGTACTCACTAAAGGCTTTTGATATGTGTTTTAAAGAACCATGAGCATGTGGTGCTTATATATCAAAAGGAGTGTTCATTGTGAGAAGGAACATATACATATCAAGAAGTACGTGGGAGTCATGTTGACCCGAAGAAATTCAAGATATAACATACAATGAACCTATAGTCATAACTAGCGGTCAAATTGACGGTTGAAATATTAGATGATTCAAATAACATTACCTTACCTCTTCATAGATCTAGTAGAGTAAATATACCTCCCGAGTTTTATGATTTTTAATCTAAATATAGAAAGTTTCATGGTTGTTAGTAATAAACACTAATCAATTTGGATAATCCTAATAGCTACTAGTAAGAAATAGCGGTCCCTAAGCTTCCAATGAGAAGAGTCTAAGGATTGCAAAATTCAGTCCATGAAGGATAACCAAGTTGGTTGATCTGAAGCATAGTCATATAGCATTGGGCTGCAATTAGATCTTCAACTTTAAGACTAAAATGGATAGGAATGTGTATGCTTTCAAAGCTAGTACGGTGGAAAAAGGTTTTGCTCGGACTCAGTAAATTGATTATATGGAAATATTCTTACCAGTAGCTAAGAAAAGGTCTATTTGGGTATTTGCTACAATTGTTTCCTTCTTTGATTATAAGATATGGGAAAATGGATGTTAAAATGACTTTCATTAATGGTAAAATTTTGAAGGATGTATGACACATCCTGAAAGGATTTTAACATACAATGTATCCAAAAAAAGGTGTGTAAGCTTGAGAATTCTATTGATAGATTTATACAAGCCTCGTGTAGCTAGAATCTATGCATTTTCGAGAAGCATCAAAGAATATTGTCTTTCTAGAAGTCCAGATAAGTCTAAATCACATGTCAAAACTAGTGGGAGTGTCAGTATATTCATGGTTTTGCATGTTGATGACATTAATACTCATAGGAAATAACGTCCTTAATTTCAAAGTGTAAAAGTTCGGGAATTATTTCTCTATGATGAATTTGGGGGTAGCAACATTAATACTTGGACTTTAGATCTAAAAGTATAGATCTAAATGTTTTATAGGAATCAGTGAAACCACATATATGAATAATGTGTGGAAAAGTTTTTAACATAGAAAATTCCAAGAAATGGATTGTTCATATGCATCATGGAAATAACTTGAGTGAATCTCAAAGTTGTTTTATTATACTCATAAATAAGATAGGATGAGTTGTGTTCCATATGCTTTAGATATAGGATCGATCATGTATAATATGACCGATTTTTGCTGTAATGATTCAGATGTTTTGAGCATCGTGAGATTGTATTTAAAACTAGCACGGATGAATCGCTAGACAACTATCAAGGACATTCTATGGTATTTGAGAGATACCAAGGGTTGGTTTTTTTAGATAGTAGAGAACATGATTGATAAGAGCTATAATGAAACAAATTTTAGAGATGACTCTGTATTATAGGCTAAATGGACATTTATCTTGAATTACAGTGTGGTAACATGAAAGTTTTCATGTAAGAGATATTGGTAGACTCAATAATATGAGTCAAATTACATTAGTGCAAGGGAAGTATCCAAGGAGCGTACCTAGACTAGAAAAGTTCATAGTTGTCCTTGGAATTATTTTGAATAACAAATTGCCATTAGAAGTATTCTTTGAAGGTGCAGTCAGATTGACTAATGATCCTTGAGATAACAAAAGGTCAATGCATAAAATAAGGAAATTCCACTACATCAAAGATAGAGTTGAGGTTAGAAATCTAGTTGTGAAGTGAATATCTTTCCAATGATTCGTTCACAATAATAATGGACAAAGGAAACCATGATATCAGTGTTATGGGCATAGGAATGAGAAATGATTAAAATGTTTAGTTGTTAAGTCGATTACCCTGAAACATTTATAATCATTTAATTATATGGTGATTACATAACAAGGATTTATTTATATTTCGAAGTATGATACTATAGACAGTTAGTTTATTATTATGTTTCAATTTGGCATGTTTCTTCCTAGTTAATTAATTGATTCGAAATGCCACAACTAATCATACTTTTAGGAAGTAGGTAATTGTAACAACCCAATATTTCAACTCTTTGTAATGGCCTAATAAGTCAAGTATTGTAACCACTTTTGGGTTAAAGAAATTAACTTTGATAATAAAATGTCCAAAAAGTTTCTATTTAACTACCTACTATGTTTAATATCAATAAACCGGGATCGTACGTAAAAAGAATGCCCAAATCCGGCTTCGTATATTGAAGTTAAGATTTTTCCAATTTCGGCTTAGCAGCAGACAGCTAAAAACTCGAATCGGAGATCGAGCGACTTTTGGCCGGAATGACCTAAACGAGAATCGAAGGTCTCGACAATGGTATTTCAGCGGAAAAAAGTCTGGCAAAAACTGACGTCAGATAAAGAAGTTATAAATTTTTAAAGAAATTCCTTAATCACGTCATTTTATAAATAAATAATAAAAATAATTTCGGAATTTGCCAACGGAGTCTAAACGAAAGTTGTCGAGCGTAGTCTCACCTACGCGTGGATATAAAGACCATCGAAAACGGAGTTCATATGAAGAAGATATGATTTTTTGAAGTTTATTAAATAAATTATATATAAAATTTAATTCAAAATCCGGTAATATCCGAAGGAGGAGTCAGCATCCTCATCCGAGTTACGCGCCGCGTAACCTCGTACGCCCCGCGTACGCGAGGGCCTTGGTCTCGGACCGTCCACGTCGCCCCTATGCGAAGCTACCCCCTTTCCGTCCCATCCGAAGCCGAGGCAGTCGAGGACTCGGTCATGCATGACGTACGCGTACGCGCTGCGTACGAGCGTACGCCGCGCGTACCGAGGCGGTTCAGCCCCCTATAAATAGAAATGCGAGGGTTCCCGAAAATTTTTCTCATTCTCTCTCTATTTTTTTTGCGTTTTGCCTGGTTCTCCGTGCCCACACTACCTCGAAGCTCTGGTCTTTTTGCTCAAGTCCCGAGGGTCGATTTTACTCCCGAGATTCCCGAGAATCCCAAGAAAAATCCGTTTCCCGAGACAAAACTCTTCCCGGTTTTCCATCTAGCTATCTTCAAACTTCCAAGTGAGTTCATATTCCCTTCAAACACACTTTAAATACATTTTAAATGCTTTTATACTCGTTTAAGGGAGGAATACAAGTAAACATTCGGTTATTATTGTGTATTTCATAAAATTTCACTGTACTCGTCATTATCAAATGAATCACTTGTGATTTAGTACTACTATGTGAAAACTCTTGTCATACTTCGCATGCACTAGATTTATACAAAGTATTTAGTAATTCCAAAGTATCCTTCGTTGCTAAACCGTTTTATACATTCTAAAAACTTATGATTTATGCTTTGTCAAACATTGGTAAAAAGGATAAACTTTGCACACAAAAGTATTACTTTAATACAGACTTAGTTGAGAATCCATGAGACGTGTACATCTTCAAATACTGCCTTTTTGTTAAAAGGTATCGCTACAAGTCTTGTCTATAACCAGAGTCTCCCGTTCGGAGAACGTGTCAAATGTGTATAGATCTATACGGGAAGTCATAATCCCGCGCCCTGACTGTTAGCTACAGTCCTTCCTTTGGGGTGACAGTTTGTCATAACGCAACGACGCCTGAAGAACGTCGCTACAGGCATATTATGTTTAGTATGGTTATAAAACTCATCGGATATACAACTATTATAGTACTTTTGACTGATGAATGAGTAACTACTACAGTTATTCATTATCCAACAAACTGAAATCTTCTGAGAGGTTTATTATCTAAATCTATGTTTAAAATCTTCTAAAGCATGTGGATTGCTTCTGATTGTTAGTCTTGGACATTAAACAAACAACTATTACAAAAATAAGGGATTTTCTTGGTTCAACTATCTACATTTTTCAACACAATTACTCTCATGCACTACATACTTTTATAAGAAAATAAGGGATCTTCTTGGAAATTATACACTCATTTTGGAATGGCATTCAATGTTTCTAAATCACTTATGAACTCACCAACTTAATTGTTGACACTTTTTCTTTGAATTAACTTGTATTCTCAGGGAACCGTTAAACAGGTTTGGAAATCAACTTTTGGAGATTAACGCGCTGGCGTTAATTATTTCTTTTGAAAGATGTTTATGCATTTATCTTTTGAACATGTAAAGAATACAATGATGTAAACATTTTTAAACCTTTATATATATGTGGTGGTGTGTACTTTCCTTTCTATGAACTGTTATGATACTGAATATGACGTCTTCCACCCCCGAACGTTTCCGCCGTTCTGGTTTGGGGGTGTGACAGATTGGTATTAGAGCTTTGTTTATAAGGAATTAAGTATATCAAAACCATTTCTTTTTGGTATACAACTATAAACTCAACTGGGCGAAAACACTCTGATAAGAGTCATACTTTTGAAATTAAATTTAATTAGTTTTCTTTTTAAGTAGGCATGCACTCATTTCATACTAATAACAGTTTCATATCGGATAATTTTAGAAGTATTATAAATAAGTTGCGCAGTACAGGTACGCCTTGGGACATGTAATCGGAACTGGGAAGAATATAGCCTGATCAACTATATTTGTCCAAGATCCGACTAACGTATGCCAAGGAGTGTCTGCAATGGGCAACCAATTTAAAACTTACCAAAAGCACATCATTACATCATACTAAGGGAGTTTTTGTGTTGTCATCGGCCATTAAACTTAAGGGTAGATTTCATGTACTCTAGCTTATAGTCAATTCTTAACCCTATTCTCGTACAGACTCAATGGCTGGATTCCACCACCCCAACGACCCCTACTACCCCAACCAAGGTAATGGAGGATGGGTCGAAGAAGATTCCGAAGAAGACGAAGAGCCGATAGAATTGGATGAGGGAGAAGACTCTGGTACGGATTCAGAGCCAGAGGTTATCAATCCACCGGCCCCACAACCTCCTGTCCATGTGAGGAACTTCCAAGGACCCACTCCTGTGTGGGGAAGTCACCTCCACCATTGGAGCCAACAACAAAGCTTACGCCCTCCCTACGGCATGTGCCGAGACTTTTATGATGTCAGAGGCGGGGGATCGGTATACCGAGCACTTTCGGTCATGGTTGGCAAACTAGCCAACCAATGCTATCAATCCGGAGTTCAAGCCAACCGGATCCGCGAGATCAACATAGAATTACAGGTTCACACTTCTAACATCCGTAGGCTGGATGGGATTCAGGACCATGCCCAACTCCAAACTGAGGCATTTCAGGCACAAATGATTGCAGCCCTAGCCGAGTTAAGAGTGCAACAAGCCGCTCTTGATAGGCGTCTAATGGAATCGAAGCAATCAGATGCGGAGTCAAGCTCCAAGCGCAACCTACGTCGCAAATAGCGCTTGCCAGGATTGCAAATTTTGTTATAAATTAGGACTTCGGATAAGAATATAAGTTTCTTTAAAAAATTTCTGTAATCGGAGACCTTTAGAAAGGTCAAAAATTTTTGTCTAAACTCGGATGTAACACCACTATATGTTTAATACATATAGGGCATATCTCTTTCTTGTTTTAATTATGAGTAGTCCGATCAATTCATAAGTGCATCTATTCAAACGTTATTTATGAATCAAGCTCAAAACCCTGTGTTGGCCAAACCAAATTCTTAAACTATTAAAGGAAGTTAACTCAATATCATTCAACTCGCAACCACCAAAAGTTATAATCTCTCATTTTTTTTTCTTTTAGCAGCGCAATGCCTCCTCGTAGATCAGCACGTACCAACGCAACCCCACCACCACCTCCACCACTGACATATGATCCGGCCATGGTCCAGGCTGCTATCACAGCAGCGGTAGCAGCTGCCCTCTCTCAAATAAACTCCAATACAAATGGAGGTACAGGAAGCAGCACTAATCATCCAAATCGTGGCACCGGCTAGGGCCATGTAAGGGAATGTACTTACAAGGAGTTTTCCAACTCAAAGCCAAAGACTTTTAATGGAAGTGGGGGAGTCATTGCACTAATGCAATGGTTCGAAAAGACCGAAACAGTCTTCGAGATCTGCTCATGCCAAGAAACAAGCAAGGTCAAGTTCGCTGCTTGCACCTTCATAGATCGAGCCCTCACTTGGTGGAAAAGCCTTGTGAATTCAGTGACACTCACTGTCGCTAACGCCATGAGTTGGGAAGAGCTAAAGGTTCTACTACTGGAAGAATACTGCCCAAGGGGCGAAGTGCAAAAGCTGGAGCTGGAGCTCTAGAATTTGAAAATGGTTGGGTCTGATCTAGTCGCCTACACAGCTAGGTTCAACGATCTCGCTGCTTTGTGCCCTACCATGGTCAACCCAGAATCAAAGAAGGTCGAAAGGTACATTTGGGGGTTGTCACCCCAGATTCAAGGGCATGTCCTAGCTTCCAACCCTATTACCTACAACAGCGCTAAACGCCTCGCTCAACGACTCATCGACAACGGAGTGAAACAGAGTACCATTGCAGCAACCGCAAATCCACCTAAGGAGGCTCAGGGCCAGAGTAAGCCTTGGAACAAGAGGAGGGGACAAACCCTCCAGGAGAACCCCAAGAAACAACAAGTAGTAGCGACCCACGCGATTACGGTACCTACCAACTCTGCCCCCACAAGCTCATATAATGGGAAACTTCCAAAGTGCAACCAATGCAACTTCCACCACCACGGTCTCTGCCGTAACCTTCAATGCACCAGGTGTAATAAGAAGGGACATACAGCCCGTTATTGCAAAGAGCTAACCCAACAATCCGCCCCCACTGCTAATACCGGAGTGAGCCGCGCCTGCTTTGAGTGCGGGGACACGGGACACTACCGCAGGGACTGCCCGAAGGCAAACAACAGGAATACTGGCGGGAGGGGCCGAGTTTTCGCAATGGGACAAGATGAAGCCGTTGCGGACCCTACTGTTGTTACGGGTACGTTTCTTCTCGATAACTCGTATGCATGCATTTTGTTTGATAGTGGAGCGAAAAGGAGTTTTGTGAGTCATGACTTTAAAGGCATGCTAAAACCAACACCACAATCATTAAGTGAACCATTTATAGTAGAATGGCCAATGGAAAAACCGAAGGCACTAAGGAGATATACTTAAACTGCACCCTAACTCTAAACGATAATCCCTTTCCAATCAACCTCATGCCAGTCTCGATTAAGAGTTTCGATGTCATTATTGGCATGGATTGGCTGAGTTCACATCGTGCGGACATTTTATGTTACGATAAGGCCGTTCGCCTTAATTTGCCAACCGGCGAAACCTTCCTTGTCTAGGGCGACAAACCTAGTACTACTCTTCGTATCATCTCAAGTAGTCGGGCTCAGAAGTACCTACACAAAGAGTGCCGCACGTTTTTGGCTCACGTTGTAGATGTGAAGCGCGAAGTCTCGGATGTCAAGAATGTGCCCGACGTATGCGATTTTCCTGATGTTTTTCCCGAGGATCTTCCGGGAATACCACCTGCAAGACAAGTTGAATTCAAAATCGATCTGGTTCCCGGAGCTACCCCAGTAGCCAAAGCACCCTATCGATTAGCCGCGGCAGAGATGCAGGAGCTATTCGGCCAACTGAATGAACTACTTGGAAAAGGATTCATAAGGCCGAGCTTCTCACCATGGGGAGCACCCGTGTTGTTCGTGAAAAAGAAGTATGGATCGTTCAGGATGTGCATCGACTACCGAGAACTCAACAAACTTACCATCAAGAACCGATACCCCTACCCCCAATCGACGACTTATTTGATCAACTCCAAGGAGCCAACTACTTCTTCAAGATCGATCTGAGGTCGGGGTATCACCAGCTACGAGTCCTGGAGAGTGATGTTCCCAAGACGGCCTTCCGAACGAGGTACGGACATTACAAATTCGTAGTGATGTCGTTCGGACTAACCAATGCCCCGGCCGTATTCATGGATCTAATGAATCGGGTATGTCGTCCATTCCTGGATAAATTTGTGATAGTATTCATAGACGACATACTCATTTATTCAAAGAATAAAGAAGAACATAGTCAACACCTGAGACAAGTCTTAGAGACGTTACGGACTGAGAGACTTTATGCAAAATTCTCAAAATGTGAGTTTTGGATTAGGAAGCTGGACTTCCTCGGTCACGTGGTCAGCAAGGAAGGAATCCACGTGGACCCCGCAAAAATCAAGGCTATCGAAAACTGGTCCGCACCAACGACACCAACCGAAATTCGCCAGTTTCTAGGTCTTGCTGGTTATTATCGAAGATTCATCTAGAATTTCTCCAGCATCGCGAAGCCTCTTTCCGCTTTAACCCAGAAAGGTGTGACCTACAACTGGGGAGAAAAGCAAGATGCTGCATTTCAGACTTTGAAACAGGCCCTTTGCAGTGCACCCATCCTTTCTCTTCCAGAGGGGACCGAAGATTTTGTGGTGTATTGCGACGCTTCGAAGCAAGGACTGGGTTGTGTGCTGATGCAGAGGGGAAAGGTTATTACATATACCTCACGACAACTGAAAACGCATGAGGTCAATTACACCACTCATGACTTAGAACTTGGAGCAGTGGTCTTCGCTCTTAAAATCTGGAGGCACTACCTATACGGTACCAAGTGCACTATCTTTACAGACCACAAGAGCCTCCAACACATCTTCGACCAGAAGGAGTTAAACATGAGACAGCGACGTTGGGTCGAATTGCTCAACGACTACGAATGTGAGATTCGCTATCATCCGGGAAAGGCAAACGTCGTGGTCGATGCCCTCAGTCGAAAGGAGTACTCTGGCCGAAGAGTGAAGTCATTAGCCATGTCAATCCATTTGCACCTGTCAGTGCAAGTCAAGGAAGCTCAAATAGAGGCCTTGAAACCCGAAAACGTAACAGGTGAGGCCCTTAGGGAATGACAAGAACTTAGAAATCAAGAGTGACGGAGCACGCTACCTCATGAACCGGATCTGGACACCCAAGTTTGGTGGATTCAGAGAGGTAGTTATGAGCGAGGCACACAGGACTCCATACTCCGTACACCCAGGGTCAGACAAGATGTATCTAGACCTCAAGCAACTCTACTGGTGGCCAAACATGAAAGCGGAGATTGCTACCTATGTGAGCAAGTGTTTGACTTGCGCCAAAATAAAAATAGAACACCAGAAACCCTCAGGTCTACTCCAACAACCTGAAATACCTTAGTGGAAATGGGAGCAGATTTATATGGACTTTATAACAAAACTGCCCAAAACTCAGGGTGGCCAAGATACTATTTGGGTGATCGTCGACAGATTAACCAAGTCTGCTCATTTCTTACCAATCAAGGAAACTGATAGCATGGAAAAACTAGCAAGAACCTACATCCGGGAGATCGTACGACTTCATGGAGTACCGAGGTCCATCATTTCAAATAGAGACAGCAGATTCACTTCCAGATTCTGGCAATCATTGCAAAAATCCATGGGAACAAGGTTGGATATGAGTACAGCATACCACCCACAAACTGACGGACAGAGTGAGAGGATGATCCAAACCTTGGAAGACATGTTGCGAGCATGTGTAATCGACTTTGGTAAGGCATGGGATGTTCACTTACCTTTGGTTGAGTTCTCTTATAACAATAGTTATCATACTAGTATCAAGATTGCTCCATATGAAGCCCTTTACGGCCGTAAGTGCAGATCACCTCTGTGCTGGACGGAAGTGGGCGACACGCAATTGGCAAAAGGTTTAGTCCCTAATAGCACCCTCACTGGTCCGGAGATCATCAGAGAAACGACTGAAAAGATCGTGCAAATATGAGAACGACTGAAGTCCTCAAGGGATAGGCAAAAGAGTTATGCCGACAAAAGGCGTAAACCCTTGGAATTCTAGATTGGCGACCGTGTGCTACTAAAGGTCTCACCCTGGAAGGGCATGATACGCTTCGGAAAGCGTGGGAAGCTACATCCTAGGTACATTGGACCCTTCGAAATCATTTCAAGAGTTGGTCCAGTGGCCTACAAGCTCCGTCTTCCAATCGAGCTTAACAAAGTACACCCAGTATTCCACGTATCGAACCTGAAGAAGTGTTTGTCTAACGAAACACTTGTAATTCCACTCGATGAAATCGAACTAAATGAAAATCTTCACTTTGTGGAAGAACCCGTCGAGATCATGGATAGGGAAGCTAAACGAACTAAACAGAGTCGCATTCCAATAGTAAAGGTTCGATGGAATGCTAAGAGAGGACCCGAGCTCACATGGGAACGGGAAGACCAAATGCAGCAGAAGTATCCGCACCTCTTCCTCAGCCCCTAAGACTTCTCTTTTGTATTAAAATTTCGGGACGAAATTCCCTCTAACGGGGGGATGATGTAACAACCCAATATTTCAACTCTTTGTAATGGCCTAATAAGTCAAGTATTGTAACCACTTTTGAGTTAAAGAAATTAACTTTGATAATAAAATGTCCAAAAAGTTTCTATTTAACTACCTACTATGTTTAATATCAATAAACCGGGATCGTACGTAAAAAGAATGCCCAAATCCAGCATCATATATTGAAGTTAAGATTTTTCCAAGTTCGGCTTAGCAGCAGACAGCTAAAAACTCGAATCAAAGATCGAGCGACTTTTGGCCGGAATGACCTAAACGAGAATCGAAGGTCTCGACAATGGTATTTCAGCGGTAAAAAGTATGGCAAAAACCGACGTCAGATAAAGAAGTTATGAATTTTTAAATAAATTCCTTAATCACGTCATTTTATAAATAAATAATAAAAATAATTTCGGAATTTGCCAACGGTGTCTAAACGAAAGTTGTAGAGCGTAGTCTCACCTACGCGTGGATATAAAACCATCGAAAACGGAGTTCGTATGAAGAAGATATGATTTTTTGAAGTTTATTAAATAAATTATATATAAAATTTAATTCAAAATCCGGTAATATCCGAAGGAGGAGTCCGCATCCTCATCCGAGTTACGCGCCGCGTAACCTCGTACGCCCCGCGTATGCGAGGGCCTTGGTCTCCGACCGTCCACGTCGCCCCTATGCGAAGCTATCCCCTTTCCGTCCCATCTGAAGCCGAGGCAGTCGAGGACTCGGTCATGCATGACGTACGCGTACGCGCTGCGTACGAGCGTACGCCCCGCGTACCGAGGCGGTTCAGCCCCCTATAAATAGAAATGCGAGGGTTCCCGGAAATTTTGCTCATTCTCTCTCTATTTTCTTGCGTTTTGCCTGGTTTTCCGTGCCCGCACTACCCCGAAGCTCTGGTCTTTATGCTCAAGTCCCGAGGGTCGATTTTACTCCCGAGCTTCCCGAGACTCCCGAGAAAAATCCGTTTCCCGAGACGAAACTCTGCCCGGTTTTCCATCTAGCTATCTTCAAACTTCCAAGTGAGTTCATATTCCCTTCAAACACACTTTAAATACATTTTAAATGCTTTTATACTCTTTTAGGGGAGGAATACAAGTAAACATTCGGTTATTATCGTGTATTTCATAAAATTTCACTGTACTCGTCATTATCAAATGAATCACTTGTGATTTAGTACTACTATGTGATTTAGCACTACATACTTTTATAAGAAAATAAGGGATTTTCTTGGAAATTATACACTCATTTTGGAATGGCATTCAATGTTTCTAAATCACTTATGAACTCACCAACTTAATTGTTGACACTTTTTCTTTGAATTAACTTGTATTCTTAGGGAACCGTTAAACAGGTTTGGAAATCAACTTTTGGAGATTAACGCGTTGGCGTTAATTATTTCTTTTGAAAGATGTTTATGCATTTATCTTTTGAACATGTAAAGAATACAATGATGTAAACATTTTTAAACCTTTATATACATGTCGTGGTGTGTACTTTCCTCTCTATGAACTGTTATGATACTGAATATGATGTCCTCCGCCCCTGAACGTTTCCGCCATTCTGGTTTGGGGGTGTGACAGTAATGATTTAAGAATGTTATGGAGTTTTGATAGATTGTCCATAGTGATTGGACATGTCATAGAGATTGATGCTATACTTATGATACTTAAATGGGGATTTTAAGTACCAGTTAAACCCATACATAGAGATTACTTCTTGGATCCAATCACGAGTATGGCATGATGAGTAAAGACTATGATTATTTTTTCAATGTATATTCGCTCCATTTTCCTATTAAAGAAAAAGAGATATCTTTGGTCCTCTCGATGATTTGATGTTGGCATTCATGTGCTAAGCCTAGCTCAAACTAAATTGATGTCTTCAATTTGTAGTTTAAAATTAATCATCATAAATCAGCAATCGAGAAACAGAATCTTGGACACTCATATTAATTTGCATCCATGTCTCATGACCATACGATAGCTTGTAGATTAAAGTAATAAGTGATCACTTATCTAAGGGCCAACATTTGATTATATATCAAAGTTCGACAGTGGCTTTGGAAAGAACAATTTACTTGTTACTAAAAGCCTATATTAGAAATTATAGTTGATGACTTGTCCATGTGGGATACTATTGGAGTAGGTATCAATTTATCAGTTAATAATATGATTGATAAATTAATTAGAAATTGACTAGAATTAATCAAAATTAATTGGAAATTAATCCGTTATTAATTAGAATTAAATAAATGTGCAAGGGCTAAATTGTAATTGTTCATAATTTAGAAAGGAAAGGGAATTCTAGAATCATCCATGACGTGGACAAGTTTATCCTAGTGATTCTATAGCTATAAATAGGATCCCTTGGGTAACAAATTTTGTGGTACTCACTACCCACAACATGGAAAATGAAATTAACAAGTCACATCACTTATCCGCTTGATTTATATTATTATAGGGTTTTGAGTGTGATCCGTTATAGGCATCCATAATTTGATTGCTAGCTTTCTGAAGCAGATCTAAGGATTCAATAGTGCTACATACAATTGTAACACTAAAAGTAGGTAATTCTATCTATGTTTTTCAAGTATACATAGGGTTTATAATAGTTTCAATAGTATGATATTATAATGAGAAAAAACATAGATCTTTTGGTTGCATATGCCCATAACAAGATTTTATGATGTTTTCGATGTGCAAATATCTTAGACGTAACTTATAAAACATATAAGGAACAACATACAATTGTTCACGATCACTTTCTCGTGAACCTTATAAATAACTCCCAACGTTCCTTTTGAATGAATCCATCTCTCATTTCTTCAAGATGGTCTAGTTGATCATAAGGATTGATACTTGTATTCTTCTCTAAAATTTCATCTTATTCAAAATCCATTTTGCATAGCTCCATGCAGTAAGATCTTATCATTAATTTCAGATCCATTAGGCGAGATACATTCTTTGACTCTTCTTTTGAAAGGATATTAAAAAAACATATCCAATAATATGGATTCATCAATGGAAGATCAACAAATGAGAATATAAATTCTTCATTTTTGCTTGCCCTCAATTTTGTGAAGTTTTAATTCATATACCCTTCCATTTCAACAACTTAACATTCTTTAATAGCAGAAGTCCTCTTAAGACTCAATACTTCAGATTGAGGCATGGAATACATGACATAGATCTTAAAGAGCTTCTTATTCGCAGTATTGTTTGACAACACAAATCCAAATAGTATTCAAAAAGCTTCTTAAAGGCTTTCGCAGTCATTAGGAAATCCAACTAACATTCAATTTTATTCTCAGTTACAAAAAATAACCTTGGATTAAGCTATTAATTATCCACATTCTTTATTGAATCATTCAACATCTTATTCACAGTACATGCTAGCCATAAAGACTTCTGAGTTGCCTCTTCTACCATACATAACAAGAATTTTTGGAATTTCGGTTGTTATCCCTTCCAAACGCTTCTTTAAATATTATTCACCAATCACAATCTTCCTTACTTCCTTAGGCTTCTTTACCATATTAGTTACAACATATGGATTACTAGTCATAACTTGAACCCCCCCCCCCCTTTGTTATGAAGTAACACTGCTATTCGGAACACTTTTAGAAGGTTGTTGTTAAGATAGAAGAGGTTGAAGCTTTGGCATCAAGTAATTGCGACATATAATCTATGTGAGGAGCATCTTTTTGTTTAACAATACGAACAAGGCATTCATTAAATTCGAAATTGAGACCTTTCACAAGTAACAACTCTTCAACATTCTTAACAAAATCACACTTAATTTATCTTAACTCCTACTTAAGAGATTGAATCTCTTGCTCCTTGCTCGTATTAATGTCCGCCAACTTATCTTCAGAATCGTATTGTTCTACAAGAGTTTTTATAGCTTCAAAAAACTTGATTTTATGAGTAGTATTTTCGGCCAAAGTAGAAGTTTTGATGGCTTAAACTTCATTCATCACAACATCCAATTTATACATTCCAACAACTACCTTAGAAGGTGTTGCATTAATCACTTTTCTTGCTCATCAAATAACCTTTAACTCTATGCGAGTATGGTTTTCACCGTCGCTTCATGGACGATCATCAAATTTTAAAACCTGGTGGATGAAAAAGAATCATCAATGCAACCTAAGATATTAAGCTTCATTTTCATAAGTTTCTAATCCCTCTTTGTCCTGGGATTATCAATTCTTGCTTCATCTAAATCTCTTTCTTTATCAAGAAGAGAAGGAGCCAAGACAGGTTTAACAAAACCTTTAAAATAACTAGTACCCTCTACCTCTTCTTGTTAATCATTCACATCAATATCATCATCACTCCCAGACATAATAGTTTCATTATGATCTAGAGATGATTGAATTGCTTTAGAAGTAGGAATTTATGAAAAAGGTGGTGTAATGGTGAAATATGTTTTCTTAGTAGTGTTTGGTGGAATAGTAGAGTCTGTAAAGATTAGAGTGTGAATAGGTACTATGGTTTGAGTAGAAGAGATCGTTATGTTTGGAACTCGAATAATTGTGTTTTGAGATGATCATGTAGTTTGAGGTGGTGCTAGGGGTGGAACAATAGGTGACTGATATTGCGCAAGATTAAGAAATGGATTATTCATGATATTGTGAAAAAGATCATGCTCTGTCTGAATGGTGATAGGATTTGTAGTTTTTGTAGAAAAAAAGATACCCGAGGAATCTCTGATCTATTGAGATTCAAATATGAAATAGGTATTACAATTATGGTAGGTTGGTCTGTTGTTTTCTGGTTGCTCAGAAGATATGATAGTGTCATCAACATTCTGAACATCATTTGCAAAACCATTATCACTCATTGTATGCTCCTGCGATTCTTTATCAACCACATTCAATTTCGCCTTTTCCTTTAGTTCCCTTGGAGCCTTAGGATTCATAGCAACAGCCTCTTCCACCACTTTAATTTATGTTTTCCTCTTGCCTATCTTTGCAGAACATCGAAATCAAAAATAGCTTGTAATGAGTCTAGAATATTTCTTTCACAAAGTTTTGGAAATTGCTTATACATTTTGTTAATGTTGGTTGTTGGTCGGCACTTTAGAAAGCATAACTTACATAATAGAACCAATATGTTGGAAGTTTGTATCTTCATTTGTCACAAATGTCTCAACATTCATCATGGGAATAATAACCAGTTGTATATCGGTCAATTGAGGGGCTTGATAATGGTGATGAGTATTCGTACCCAAGTTCAATCTTCTCTCATGTGATTAATATAAAAAATAAAGTGTGAAATTGTTTGTTGGCATTGTCTGAACCAGAATTTCTCTCAGAGAGGCATTTGAACAAGATGCTGATAAAGCATTCCAAATAGCTAATAAAGCATAAAAACTAAGCATGTTGGTACATAAAACCAAATAAGGGTTTGAATAAGCATGACATGTAGATAACCATAACAACTTGCAGAAATTATCTTTAGTAGTTGTCTTCTTATGCCCCTGAAGCATAACATTCATCACATCCATTGACTTATTGTAATTCTCCATTGAATAAGAAATACTTAGTGTAGATAAAGGAACCTTCTCATCATGAACAAGATCTTTCTTCGAAACATATTTATTTATACATCCAATCAATAATTTAACATCATTAGAGTGCTTGGAAGCATCGAGATCAGCTATCACATTATGATTTGGCTTCACGATGAGAGGAACTAAAGAAGCAGTCTAATCCGTGAACGAAATGTGCTAAGTCGAGGAAACCATTGATGATTGAATGAGAATAAAGAAAAAAAGAACACTAAAACTGAAGTTAAACACTTGTAATCTCTCAAGAATCACCTAAATGTGTGAAGAAATAACTGTAGAGGAATTTTGGTATTTATATGAACAAGAAACGCAAGGGGTTAGAAAATTTGTGTGACAACCCGAAATTTCTATTCTGAACAAACCATATCAAGCCAATAGAAGTTAGAACGGTTACAGTGAAAAAACGGATTTCGAGTATAAGTTTGGCAGTTTTCAGGATTTTGCACCTAAGGAAATATTAGGAGAGTGGATGCACTAAGGTTTTGTGCAACACTATAATTCCAATACTCTAGGACATTAGAGTTCATTCCGAGAATAGAAATATTTTCTGCCAAAAATCTCAGGACTATAAATAGAATTCTGAAACAAATTGGTTCATTAGTTGAATTCCAATTAGAGAAAAGCCAAATTCTCTCTCACGGATCTTCGGGTTTTTATCCCAAATCGTGAGTATACTTCTCTAGTTGTTTTATAATACTTGTTATAAGCTTAATAACATAGATTACATGCCAAATATGTGAGATCCGGGAGTTTACCGCCCAAGAACGTTCTTGGGGAGTAAACTCCATTTTAAGGTGCTAAAGGGTTCCAATGACCCTCAAAGCTTTAGAACTCGAACTAGGGACTTCCAATTCATGCTTTATACCACAAACAATTAGGAATCATGGATAGAAGGGAGTTTACGGCCAAGGAGCTTCTTAGGCTGTAAACTCCAAGTTTTAAGTGCCAAAAAGCTTTGAAACACTTCCTAAGGCTTAGCTTAAATTAGGACATGTACCCTAAAGTGTTTATAGCCTAGCAAACATAAGAAATCACAAGGAAAAAGGAGTTTACGGCCAAGACAAACTCTTGGGCCGTAAACACCTTTAAAGGGGTCAAAGGACACCCTAACACCTTCCTTAATCCAAGAGACAATTTGGGCATGTACCTAAATGAGTTTTGGACTAGTTAAAACACTTAGAACACCAAGAGTGAGGGAGTTTACGGCCCAAAAGGTTCTAAGGCCGTAAACTCCATAAAATGGTGCCAAATGTGCCATAAACTCTTCTAAAGACAAGTACCAAAGCCTAGATTTGTTCCTAGTTAATTTAGAGGTTAGAAAACACCATAATCACCCTCCCAAGGGAGTTTACGGCCATAAACTCCAAGGGAATATGGTATTTGGGCCGTAAACTCCCCAAAGGAGTTCATATGGTACCCAAACACTTGTATAGCCTTGAAACAATTCCCCACTAGAGTTGTAGTAATTCTAATCTTCAATTACGGACCCTAAAGAGAGTTTACGGCTAGGATTTTACTCCCCTGGGCCGTAAACTCCAAAACATTTGGTCACTTGACCATAAACTCCAAATGGGGGCATTGCACTCCTTTGTTGCAACCCATTAGCCTCCTAGCACTTGACCAAAAGTGTTTTCCTCGCACTTAAATGTTTATACTTGTATAATTGGTGTTTTAATCACTAATTATTTATATAAATATGTTTTCATATATAATTAGGATCATTGTGTGTGTCTAAGTCTTCACTTGACACCAAGCACTTGCCCGATCCTTCCTTACGATAACAGTCCGTTCAATTCCAGTCACCTACTGCAGGTGAGTTCATACCCCTTAACTAATGTTTTAAACTATTTTAAATGTTTTATGGGGGGGATACAAGTAGAATCATGCTAGTTATTATATCAATCACATGCGATTAATAAGTAGAATTACGCTAGTTATTATATCAATCACATGTGATTAATATACAGCATTTAAAAGATTTGGCTACTCATTAGCCGTTTTACCAAGAGGTTTCCTTCGAATGATTTTTATAAACATTTTATATGTTTTAAACTACTTATTACATTGTACGTCTTACTCTGTACATTACCTTTCAAACTTATTTACAACTGTGTTTCAAACAAATGTTTCCTTATACTTAAACTGTTTTATCAAACTTATGTCTTCAAATTGTTTTATAGATTGACATCAAGTGAATCTTTTCTTAAAATAATATTTAAGTTTCAAATGTCTTACAAAACTTATTTATGCTTTTATATTATAAATTGCATGCCTCTATATGTATAATTATATAAGAAATGTTTAAAAGACTTAGGAAGGCTATCCACCCTATTTCCTTTTCGCGCTTGAGATGTGGTCTGGTGGGATATCGGGTACTCGTCCGAAAGTCGTTTAAATATTAGTTATATATCATGTGTACATATATAGTCATAAAAGGTCCTTCCAGTTCATCCCATGCCCTTGGGTAGCAAGGGTATACATCCTTGTCCATACGTACCACATAGATTACTAGTAAGCTACCATATGGGTAGTTTAGGAAGATACAAGAACAATTACTAGAACGCGATATCATACAATGAGTCAGTTCATTCATGAGTCAATACTTTCTAGAACATTACAGTACATTACTATACTTGCTAGGTAGAGAGCACGTACATTACAGATAGAACAGTTCGTTACATTACACTTACATTAATACGCCAATAGAATTGTGATCCACTGTATGGGAGCATGCCTTAATTGTCATGACCCGGGTTGTAGCCAGAGTCTCTTGAAGGGAGAGCATGAGTTTGCGTATAGATCTATACTGGATTGACTATCCTACACCTTACTGCTAGCTACAGTAGGACCGACAGGTCTGCAGGTGCCAAACGTCATATCTTATTTTCGACTATACGTTGTCGTTGTTAATTACCAGTCTATAGTATGGTGCAATGTATCACATAATGCCTTAATATAAATCCGGTTTAAGGTAGTTAGTACGGCCGTAGTTCTTATAGCACTACACCATAGTACTAGTTCATTTTCCCATTTCATTCACTTTGTGAACATTCACACGACGCACGGTAATGTAGAGACTATATTTTAGTTAATGATAGTTATACTTGGGAAAATACATACTCTTACACGAGATACACATCCAGACACTAGATGCCTTGGTAGAAGGCTACATTCAGAACAGTTAGGTCTTGGTAGAAGACACCTTCACGTACTAGTAGGAATCATAGGGATTTCTAGGGTTTTTCAAACACTTACAGTTCATATATACTTTCAATACATATACTTACAAATTCTTACATACAAATACTTACATACAAATTAAGACACTAAATACTTATGATCTCACCAGCTTCAAAGCTGATACTCGCTTTCAAAATTACTTGTATCCTCAGGTCATCATAGATAGGTACCGATGCAAGGAGAAAGGAAGATGGAGCTTATTCAAGACTTATCTTTCATTTTTATTTATGCTTTAGTGTTTATCAAAATTTGATAGAACACATTTGTATAATAATTATATTATTAATGCAATGGATGATGTTGTTGCTTGTTTACTACTTTACATTGTTGTTGATATTATACATGACGTCCTCCGCCCCAGAACGTTTCCGCCGTTCTTGGTTTTGGGGTGTGACAGATTGGTATCAGAGCATTGTTTATAGTGAATTAAGTATATCAACCCAAAAAAAGATATACTAACTATAAATACATAACGGATTAAAAATACTCTGACCAAGAGTTTATACTTTAAATAATAAAATATTTAAGTAATTATACGTGCTGCATTCATACTAAAATCAGTGTCACTAGGACAGTACAAAAGAATTACGATTGTTGGACAACACAAGTGGGCTTAGAGACATATGGTCAAAACTAGGAAGATATAGCCTGATCGCCTATATTATCCGAGGGTTGACTAGCGTGTGCCTAAGTTTAATTATGTGGTTGCAAGAATGCTAAAATCTTACCAACCCTACCACAATGAGAGCAATAGAACATAACATTATAATTAAAATATTATAGCAGTATTGGTTGTTATTATAAGTACGTTACACTTGAGAATTTAAAACGGGATCTTCATTAATAAGTTGATAGTTGCTAAGTGGATACACTAAAGCTATATGTAATTAGGATGTTATAGACTTAGAATTTGTGGAAATTTTGCCTTACCCCTATTCTGTGTGAATTTGGAATTAAGGTCACCTATTCGAAGGTCTATCATGTTTAGATTACACATAGCTGGTATGCACTTCACAAATAGCGATGTAACTAATGAAGGTTTTCTAAATAATTATCTAGATAGTTCGTCTAATAATTATTCGCTTACCCTAAATTCTCGCATAGAAAACATAGCTGGACTCCATCCCCTCAGCGACCAGTATCTTCCAAATGAAGTCATAGCTGGTTGGTTTGGAGAAGAACCAGGGAATGATCATCCTATCCCCTTGAATGATCACCATGATGAAGACCTTTCGTATGATGCTCACGGGAGATCAGAGAGAAACCATGAAACCCTGCTGCAAGCACTAGCTGAATCTCGAGCCGAAGTCATAGAGCTCCGAGTACGCCATAGGGTGTACGAAAGACACCTACTTGACATGGAACGTCAATTGGCTGAACTAAGAGTTCACCAGAGGGGAGACCGTCGCCAGTAGTAGACGCTTTACTTTATTTCCTTATTAAAAGGGTTCGTGTTTTCTGTCTATGCCCGATGTCGCATTTTCTAGGAAATTATCTTGTACCGTAAGTACTTTAGTTAGGTCCTTATGCTGTCAGGAACTATCTTCTTGGGATATGATGTAAGACCTCTACCAGGTCATTTTCCCGAATCCTTACGTCGTGAATATCCAAGATATTGACGGCCGACTAACAACTTCTGTGACATCCTTCATTCAAGTACTCTTATCATACTTTCATTAGGGTCTATCTGAAACATGCTTTAGTCAAGTCATTGGACTATAGTGATTTATTTCCGGAGACAATTCCAAGTCTCTTTCAGTGGTTGGATCTTGTTATTCACCAACCCACGATACCTCGGCTTGAACAACAAACGTCTTGAGACCATTCTACGAACTTACTTCTACTCATTACTAGGACTGCATCATAGGGATGTAGATCAAACCTTCACGATCATACTTCCATTCCGTACTAGGACTGCATCATAGGGATGTAGGTCAAACTTTCAAGAACATAGTCATACTCTTTACATGAACAATCTAAGTACATCAAGGGTCAACCAGAATCGCTCACAAAACCCTTATCTTTTGTGTCACAGAATCATGTCACCCAAGAAAAACGATCAACCCTTCAACCATATACCAACTCTTCAGATTGATGCAGCTACCTTTCAAGCTGCAGTCTCGGCTGCCGTGTCAGCTATTCTGACCCATCTTAATGCTAACAACGCGAATGTTAGCGGGATTATTAACAACAATTCCAATCCGAGTAACAATCAACCACCGCAACGAGCAGCAAACTACCACGACACCCCGAGTTCCGAGACGAAGAGTAACAAACGGAAGCTTTGGGATAGAAAGAAGGACAAATCGCGTAGAGGAACGAACAAGAAACAACCACCGGTAACGACCTTCACAACTACGACATCTGTACCTCCTACTACCATCCCTTCGGAAATACCAGTTGTCCCTAACCCAGCCCGACAATATGCTAGAGATCTCCCAAATTGCATCAAATGTAATTATCACCACCATGGACCTTGTTGGGGGATGCAGTGCTCAAACTGCAACAAAAAGGGGCACACCAAACGTTACTACAAGAGCCTATCAAGATCGATCAACAATTCGCCCAACGCCGATGGGAACCAGACTTGCTATCATTGTGGTGAGTTTGGGCACTATAAAATAGATTGCCAAAAAAAGGAAAGAACCCGCGTCCCCATAACTCCTACTCGACGTTTCACTTCCTCCACTGATGTGGGTGCTGTCCAGATATGTCACCAATGCGGTGAAATTGGACACCTCAAGAAGGATTGCCCGATAACGCAGAACTCTGGCGCAGACGGGAAAATTCTTAGGATCACAGCTACAGGAGAGCCTGCTCCGGAACCACGTTAATGTAGTTAAGGCATTTCATTGTAACGGACTTATAAACTATCTAGAACTAGTGCAACTAGAGTCTTACCTTTTGTGAGATCCTGTCTGTATAGGGAGTCTCGTGCTGCGTATACTTGTCTTTTGTAGTATATCTTATTCGCAGCAATAGTCTTGTGGTAAATCTAAAGTACAGTAACTCTGTTCATGGTTGCACAGTTGTGTTTTGTCTGTAAACGTCTTATGTTCAAATCTAATGTCTTTAAGTTTCAGTATGATTCCGAAATTATCATACGACTCGATTCCATTTGATCCTCATGAAAACAGCCTTATACGTACATCTCTTTCTTCTAGATCACTTTTCCAGCGAAGCCGTCATATCAGAACAATGAAGTACTCATGCCAGGAGTACCTCTTAGTTATGTTCTTTCCGAAGAAATCCCCGAAGTACCACTCGAGCAGTGCGTCAAGTTTAATCCAAGGATTCATGCGATTGATCTACCACTAAGGAAGGTATACATAAGAGTGATATATAATCATGCTTCTACAGGTTTAGAATTGATGATTCCACTTTAACTTCTTTTTCCCCGATGGGATGTGAGCTTAAAGAAGAATCAGTTATTCGACTACCTTTTCAACCTTAATTATATGCGACTCGTATACCCGAAATTGTGATTGTGAAACCATGTATGAATTCTAATATGAACTTCAGGACGGAGAAATGCTTAAGCCTACGAGTAATCACATCGTCATGTGAACAAACTTAGAACCCAGTACGACTCCCGTAAACAGATCGCCCTATAGTTTAACACCTACGGAGATACAAGAACAGTCCGGACAACTTAGCAAACTACACAGAAATAGAATTAGAAGACTAGGCTTCTCTCCCTAGAGAACCGTAGTCATATTCTTCCAGAGATCGATGGATCGCATCGTATGTGCCTCGGATATCGAGGACTCCGTCCAGATTTTCATAGAAATCGTTATCTCTGCCTCGCATAGATGAAATGGTTGAGCAAATGCAAGGAAAGAATTACTTCCAGGAATGGATCTGAGATCCGAATATCACCAGTTCGAGTGTTAGGGAAAGATGTCCGGAAGGCTATCTCCTGAACTCGATGCGGACACTTCGAGTCCGTAGTGATACCCTTCGGATAGGACCAATACGCCCATAGTTTTCATGAGCTAAATGAATAGGGTTACGTCTTTCTTACTTGGATCAATTCGTCATTTCTCCATGTAATGACTTACTTATCTACCCTCGTAGTAAGAAGAAAACCCATGGAAACTTTTCCTACAGAGGAACTTTAGCGAAGTTCTCTAGGCTCGGGTTTTGAAATTGAAGAGTCAAATTTCTATGACACACTATTAGTAATGTGAGAAATCATGAGCACTCTTTCAATTTGTCAAAAACCATTGAGCATTCATCGACACCAGAGACGCCAGCAGTCTTTCGCCAAATTCTAGGTCTTACCGACCTACCGCCTTAGTTCATTCAGAACTCCTCGCAAGCTACAGAAACTCGTACGACTTTGACCCAGCAAGGGGTGGCCTTTGACTGGGAAGTTACGCAAGAAAAGGAACCTTTGAAATTCCAAGTGAGTGACCAAGTTCTTTAGGATAACTCGCTTTGGGAATGGCTTAATACGCTTCGTAAAGCATGGAAAGCTAAATCCAATATAGTTAGGACCTCCGAGATTCTCATCAGAAACGGTCCTGTGCCTCGCACAAACTAGATCTACTCCGCGAACTCAGTAACGTACATTCTACTCTTCGCATCTCGATCATGAAACCATGCCTTTCCGTTAGGACTCTTGAAAGTCCAATCGTCGAGATCCTCGCCTTCGTATTAGAACCGTAGTGACCCTCGACCGAGAGGTCAAGTGGACGAAGCAACGCCGTTGCCAGTGAGGGAAGGTTCGTTGGAATGCCAACCGAGAACCCGATTTCACTTAAGTGTGCTAGAACCAATCGATTAGGAAGTTTCCTCTTCACGACTCGATCATTCGTGCATACTTCCTTGCTAAATTCTAATTTCGGGACGAAATTCCCTTCAACAGGGGGATGATGTGACAACCCGAAATTTCTATTATGAACAAACCATATCAAGCCAATAGAAGTTAGAACGGTTACAGTGAAAAATCGGATTTCGAGTATAAGTTTGGCAGTTTTCAGGATTTTGCACCTAAGGAAATATTAGGAGAGTGGATGCACTAAGGTTTTGTGCAACACTATAATTCCAATACTCTAGGACATTAGAGTTCATTCCAAGAATAGAAATATTTTCTGCCAAAAATCTCAGGACTATAAATAGAATTCTGAACCAAATTGGTTCATTAGTTGAATTCCAATTAGAGAAAAGCCAAATTCTCTCTCACGGATCTTCGGGTTTTTATCCCAAATCGTGAGTATACTTCTCTAGTTGTTTTATAATACTTGTTATAAGCTTAATAACATAGATTACATGCCAAATATGTGAGATTCGGGAGTTTACCGCACAAAAACGTTCTTGGGGAGTAAACTCCATTTTAAGGTCCTAAAGGGTTCCAATGACCCTCAAAGCTTTAGAACTCGAACTAGGGACTTCCAATTCATGCTTTATACCACAAACAATTAGGAATCATGGCTAGAAGGGAGTTTACGGCCAAGGAGCTTCTAAGGCCTTAAACTCCAAGTTTTAAGTGCCAAAAAGCTTTGAAACACTTCCTAAGGCTTAGATTAAATTAGGACAAGTACCCTAAAGTGTTTATAGCCTAGAAAACATAATAAATCACAAGGAAAAAGGAGTTTACGGCCAAGACAAACTCTTGGGCCGTAAACACCTTTAAAGGGGTCAAAGGACACCCTTACACCTTCCTTAAGCCAAGAGACAATTTGGGCATGTACCTAAATGAGTTTTGGACTAGTTAAAACACTTAGAACACCAAGAGTGAGGGAGTTTACGGCCCAAAAGGTTCTAAGGCCGTAAACTCCATAAAATGGTGCCAAATGTGCCATAAACTCTTCTAAAGACAAGTACCAAAGCCTAGATTTGTTCCTAGTTAATTTAGAGGTTAGAAAACACCATAATCACCCTCCCAAGGGAGTTTACGGCCATAAACTCCAAGGGAATATGGTCTTTGGGCCATAAACTCCCCAAAGGAGTTCATATGGTACCCAAACACTTGTATAGCCTTGAAACAATTCCCCACTAGAGTTATAGTAATTCTAATCTTCAATTAGGGACCCTAAAGAGAGTTTACGGCCAGGAGTTTACTCCCCTGGGCCGTAAACTCCAAAACATTTGGTCACTTGACCATAAACTCCAAATGGGGGCATTGCACTCCTTTGTTGCAACCCATTAGCCTCCTAGCACTTGACCAAAAGTGTTTTCCTCGCGCTTAAATGTTTATACTTGTATAATTGGTGTTTTAATCACTAATTATTTATATAAATATGTTTTCATATGTAATTAGGATCATTGTGTGTGTCTAAGTCTTCACTTGACACCAAGCACTTGCCCGATCCTTCCTTACGATAACAGTCCGTTCAATTCCAGTCACCTACTGCAGGTGAGTTCATACCCCTTAACTAATGTTTTAAACTATTTTAAATGTTTTATGGGGGGGATACAAGTAGAATCATGCTAGTTATTATATCAATCACATGCGATTAATAAGTAGAATTACGCTAGTTATTATATCAATCACATGTGATTAATATACAGCATTTAAAAGATTTGGCTACTCATTAGCCGTTTTACCAAGAGGTTTCCTTCGAATGATTTTTATAAACATTTTATATGTTTTAAACTACTTATTACATTGTACGTATTACTCTGTACATTACCTTTCAAACTTATTTACAACTGTGTTTCAAACAAATGTTTCCTTATACTTAAACTGTTTTATCAAACTTATGCCTTCAAATTGTTTTATAGATTGACATTAACTGAATCTTTTCTTAAAATAATATTTAAGTTTCAAATGTCTTACAAAACTTATTTATGCTTTTATATTATAAATTGCATGCCTCTATATGTATAATTATATAAGAAATGTTTAAAAGACTTAGGAAGGCTATCCACCCTATTTCCTTTTCGCGCTTGAGATGTGGTCTGGTGGGATATCGGGTACTCGTCCGAAAGTCGTTTAAATATTAGTTATATATCATGTGTACATATATAGTCATAAAAGGTCCTTCCAGTTCATCCCATGCCCTTGGGTAGCAAGGGTATACATCCTTGTCCATACGTACCACATAGATTACTAGTAAGCTACCATATGGGTAGTTTAGGAAGATACAAGAACAATTACTAGAACGCGATATCATACAATGAGTCAGTTCATTCATGAGTCAATACTTTCTAGAACATTACAGTACATTACTATACTTGCTAGGTAGAGAGCACGTACATTACAGATAGAACAGTTCGTTACATTACACTTACATTAATACGCCAATAGAATTGTGATCCACTGTATGGGAGCATGCCTTAATTGTCATGACCCGGGTTGTAGCCAGAGTCTCTTGAAGGGAGAGCGTGAGTTTGCATATAGATCTATACTGGATTGACTATTCTACACCTAACTGCTAGCTACAGTAGGACCGACAGGTCTGCAGGTGCCAAACGTCATATCTTATTTTCGACTATACGTTGTCGTTGTTAATTATCAGTCTATAGTATGGTGCAATGTATCACATAATGCCTTAATATAGATCCGGTTTAAGGTAGTTAGTACGGCCGTAGTTCTTATAGCACTACACCATAGTACTAGTTCATTTTCCCATTTCATTCACTTCGTGAACATTCACACGACGCACGGTAATGTAGAGACTATATTTTAGTTAATGATAGTTATACTTGGGAAAATACATACTCTTACACGAGATACACATCCAGACACTAGATGCCTTGGTAGAAGGCTACATTCAGAACAGTTAGGTCTTGGTAGAAGACACCTTCACGTACTAGTAGGAATCATAGGGATTTCTAGGGTTTTACAAACACTTACAGTTCATATATACTTTCAATACATATACTTACAAATTCTTACATACAAATACTTACATACAAATTAAGACACTAAATACTTATGATCTCACCAGCTTCAAAGCTGATACTCGCTTTCAAAATTACTTGTATCCTCAGGTCATCATAGACAGGTACCGATGCAAGGAGAAAGGAAGATGGAGCTTATTCAAGACTTATCTTTCATTTTGATTTATGCTTTAGTGTTTATCAAAATTTGACAGAACACATTTGTATAATAATTATATTATTAATGCAATGGATGATGTTGTTGCTTGTTTACTACTTTACATTGTTGTTGATATTATACATGACGTCCTCCGCCCCAGAACGTTTCTACCGTTCTTGGTTTTGGGGTGTGACAATTTGTATTCGAAAACCCAAAATAATTAGAAAGAGAAACCACCATATCACACATTAAATGCATATCAAATACCCTATCAAAATAAGTATGTTGTAACTTGTGACAACCCGTTGTTTCAGGTCAACAAAAGATCAATCTTGGTCAACAAAAGTCAACCTTCTTATTTTGACCTATCTTAATTAAGAAGATTTAAATTCTAGATGGGATCAAAATCCTTTAAATTAGAAGTATTGCATAAATTTGGAGTGAAATTCATGAGAACCAAGAGCTTTGTCCGAACCGCAAACCACATCGCAGTCGTGAACACATCGGAGCCATGAACACCTCGGAGCCGTGAACCCTCGGCAGTGAACCTTTAGCCGTGAACTCTTCGGACCGTACACTCCTCCTTATATATAAGTGTTTGATCAAAATTATCCTCATTTCTTCATTCTTGGCCATCAACTCAACCTTCTCACTCAAGTATCATATACCAAGAACACCATTTTCACTATTTTCATCCCTTTTCCTTTTGCATCTCCTTAGTATACCACTTAGTACCTTCAAACACTCGCCAATCGTCAAGATCTTCAAGTGTTCTTCCCTGATTTTGGGTCGTGAACCCTTCTTAGGACCGTGAACATCCACGGGCTGTGAACCCTTCATGGGGTCATGAACCCATTAAGCCAGGCAGTGATCACCTTTCATCCTTCCATTTTTCGATTCTAACACTTCTTTGTAAGTGTTCCCTACTTCATAATCTATTTCCTTTGCACCTTAGATGTTAAATGCACTAACTATATACATATATATATATATATATATATATATGTCGTAATATGCTATTTAGGACTCGTTTGTGCACCGGGACTTCATTCGTGAGTATAAAATCCTTATTCCAGTCTTCAATCGAATCACTCACATAAGGTGATTTTATACCCCCATATTTTTGCAAGCCTTTTAATGTTTTAGGGGGGGGGATACAAGTAAAACACAAAGAATGTTGTGTTTTAAAATATAAATTGTTTATTATGTCTTTCTTACCATTGAACTATATTTAAAAAATGAAACTTATTAAAACATGGAAATAAGCTTATAAACTATAATAAGTATAGTTTATGGAATAAAATAATATTTTTATAAACTTATATGTTATTTATAAAAAGGTTTTTCGTATTATTACTTGTAAAGTCGTTAATTTAGTTCGTGAGACACGTCTTTGGGTATCTACATATGTACTAGTGGATGTCTACCCTTATGAACCAAAGTTTCCTTGAGGGAGAGTGTGAGTTTGTGTATAGATCTATATAGGACCAAAAATCCCTCACCTCTACAGTTAGCTACAGTTGGACCGGAAGGTCCGTGGTGACAAAGTCATAAATGATATTGGCATCCGTTACATGTCGTATCTAATAGCATGGTCATAAAACTCACAAGTAGATAAAAATGATATATTTACGTAGGTATCAATTATTAAAGAGTTTAAATATTGAAAATAATAAATAAATTTTGTTAAAATTATGTAGTTAAATAGTCCATTCTCATTACCATGAATTGTCATTTTTCTTTAATAACTTAATGAAACAATAACATTCACTAGATACAACATCAATGAATGGGTTCATGTCTTAAGAGACAATATCACGAGAGATATAAAATTGTATATACTTAAAAGTCCTAGTCCTAAACTATTTGCTTTGAGTAATAAGCCTAATCATAATACATAGTAATGGCATCATTGTCATGCTAAAGATATTTCTAACATCAAATTAGGAATAGTTCAAGGCGCAAAAGAGTCACCTTGTGTGATCTAGGAGGCCCATGTTTTATGGACTGGACACCTTAAGCCAAAGAAATCTAATAAGGCCCATATAGATGGATCTTGTTTCTTTTGTGGAGAAACTGAAAACTAAAAGGGTATCTGCTCCTCTTATCTGAAAAGAAAGTCGGGAAGAAACTAGTATTTCAGGTATCTACTAGATAGAGCTCATACTTTTCATGTAACAATTAGGTACATGGTACATAAATGTTAATCTAATATTTGTAAATGGATTGCAGATATTTATAGAAGAGTAACCAGCTGGGCACAATCAAGTTGGAACTACACTCTCGACATTTAGTTCGTTAATTATGCTAGGAACATAATGTACTTGTAAATTAAAAAATTGATTGTTTTGGCATTGTGGTGGATGTAACTCCTATTTCATAATCATGATCCCTAAGGTAGCTGACTCATTAATACGCGAAGATTACCGCCCCATAAATCTCATCGGCTACATGTACAAGATAGTTGCAAAATTACTTGCGTTAAGATTAAAACAAGTGATTGGTTTTGTGGCGGATGAAGAGAAATCGATGTATGTGGAAGGCAGGAATATTCTCGATGGTCCCCTAATCATTAATGAAATCTTTTCATGTGTAGAGAAACCTATAAAAAGATGATTCCTTTCAGAAGGAGTTTGACACCATCAACTGGAAGTATCTAGACTTGATCAAGGAACAAATAAATTTTTGGCGTAAATGGAGAATATGGATTTGGGGATGCTTATCCTCTTCAAGAGCCCTAGTCCTAGTTAATGGCTCACCTATGGATGAATTCTCGATAACAAAAGTAGTGCGACAAGGAGACCTGCTCTATACTTTTCTTTTCATTATATTAGTGGAAAGGTTGAATGTCGATAAAAAGGATGCTTGTGAGAGATCTTTACTACAGTGAATCAAGATACATATAGACGTTTTGTCCATTTCACATATATTATATACTGAAAAAGACATCTTCATGGGAGAATGGAATTGTGAAAACATAACAAAGTTATCCAGAATCCTCAAATGCTTCCCCTTATCTTCGGCATTGAAAGTTAACTTCTTTAAATCATGACTTTCGGTATTGGCACCTCAAACCTATAACTATAGAAAATTGTTAATATTTTGGGATGTTTAGAAGGTACATTCCCATTCACATATTTGGGGTACTGGTGGGTGCGAACATGGGGTTGAAGAAGCATTGGAAGCCCATTCTGGATAAATTACGTTCTAAGTTTTCAACTTGAAAAGCAAAGTCATTATCATTTATCGGATAACTCACTTTAGTTAAGTCTTTTCTTACCAATCTTCCAACATATTACTGAAAGATCTATCATGCTCAAGAATGATTATAAAGTGATATTGCTAATTAACATATGATAGTAAATGTTCACACTAAAAACAACTTGATTTAATTGATTATTTTATTAGAAATTCGTTTTAATAAATATTCAATAAACTCTTATAATTAAACTAGAAATTATTTATGTTATGGAAATAATAATTTTCATTAGCAAGTAACATCACATAATTCATATGGTAAGAATTAATAAGTTATGCACAACATTTTGGACTAGAAAAATTCTTTTGTCTTTTACCAAAAAGTTAAAGTTTATATTTTATAAAGTTGGCTTATAAAATATAATAGCTTTTCGTCTTCTTTCTCTCTTAATTTTCGAAATTTTAAGATGAAAAGGAAGACCTGGTCTTTTGATTAAATTAATCATAAGCATGGCTTGTCTTCAATCATGGGGAACATTAGACTAAAGGTACATGGGTTGGCTAAAAGGTTTAAGACCCTTTGTGTAAAGATTACACTTTATGAGGCTTGCACTCTTCTTTCCCTCTAATATGATCTAAACCGTAGCATGCATAAAGGTGGGTTTCTCGCTCATTTTTGGTCACTTTCTTGAAGAACACTTGCTTTTATACTCCCTTGAAGTTCATACTTTAGTTATGAATTTCAAGCTTAAGAGTATATAGTTTTAGGCTAGCATCTACATCAAATTGGCTTCTTGTTAGTGTCTCTAAAGTTCATCATTTTTCATCAACTTCCAAGCCTCCCAAGAGGATTCATGGAACTACAAAGGTTGTTATTTGTTCTTCATCTTCTTCTTTGGTTGTGTTTTTTCTTCTTTCTAAAATTTGTAAGATGGCCCTTAGTGGGTTTAACTTGTTTATGTTTTTCAAAAACGATCAAGTCTTCCGTTACTAAAAATCATGGTTTTTAAACTATTTTTTTTTAATAAAAACCCAACAATTACATGTCTCTATTCAAGATGAGGCACAAGTTTTTATACGGGGAGCCGATACCAAATCAAAATTTCACTGGTGGATTGGGCTAAGGTGATTTATCCAAAAAAGGACGGAGGTCTAGGTGTAGATACTTTAAAGCCTAGAACAAGACCCTATCAATCAAGTGGTGGTGGCAGCTATTGAATGAAAAAGACAGTCTTTGGAAAGAATCCATAACAGGTATTAATAATCTTTATAAAAAAAACCCACCTACCAATACTGCAAGGAAAACTTCAAATGTGCTCCGGTGCAATATTTCCAAGGCTATCAATTGCCTAGCTGATTACATCGATCACAAAAATGTCTTTAATCTCATTCCAGATGTTGGAGTGAAAATATTGTTTTGGAAGGATATGTGGGGTATGGCGCAATCCCGTTTTCAACACGATTAACATGTTTATCTCAGGTCAAATCAGTCAAGTGTTGTTTGCTGAAGGAAACACTGTCATGTACCGGCTTCTCGTTGAAATGGGGATGAACTTATCAATGCGGACACATTGAATGAGATTTTACAATTGTATTATGCCATCGACGAATTGGATATTTCAACTACAAGAAGGTATGGTTTTCCGATCTAACCTGAAATCATGCGAGGAATACGCGGTTAACTCCATGAAGAGATTAATAGACTTGAAGGCGATTCTATATAAAGGGAAATGAATATGCCGGTTAAAATTATTCCTTTGAAAATTATGTGTTTTGTCTGGAGGGTGTTGTTGGGCAAGATCCCTGTTTCGGATACACTGGTTATTACAATGATCATTACTCCCGATTTGCTCTTTTCTTTGTGTAATAAGGAACCAAATACATTCGATCATCATTTAACCTGGTGCAAATATACTTAGGTGGTAGTCTTCAGCTTAAAAGGTTCACAAACATGTTGGAATTCATTGACTATGTGGCTACGTAGGACTGTCCAAAAAGAAATCGATAACAAATACGATACTTTTCCTGCATCCTTTGGAATATATGGACTGCTGGAAATGATAATGTATTTAATAAATTTGACTTCTTGACACAAAAACGGTTGAATGAAGTTGGTCACCTTTCACCCATTTTAACTGAAAAATCTAAACAACTCAATGATTTCCCAACTTTATCATTTCATTCACTATGAAATAGATGGTTTATACATCAAAAAAATTACAACTCAAACCTTACTACATAAATCACTCTCTCTCAAATGAACAACTGAATCTGTGAATCTAGATCTAACTCTATAATATGAACAAACCCTAAACTGGTGACTAAAGAATGAGAGAAAGAGAACTCTGTAAAAATATATTGATGTAAATGAGACAAACAGTCTCCAGCTACCAAATATATACTCGGGTCATTAATATCATGGATACATCCATGACCCGGATTATAACCCGTGCATAAACCCGACATAACCTACACACTTTTCATAAAACACCCACACAAATATATAAATACAATACTTACCCTGAATCCTGTATATTAATGTTTAAGTTTGAAATCTTTATTTTTCTCAACATCCCCCCTCAAACTAAACATTAATTTCATAAAACAATTTTAATTACTTTTTAAAAACATTAACCATATTAAGTCTCTTCACAATATATTCATGTTGACTACTACCAAGAGACTTAGTCAAAATATCTGCATTTTGTTCCGAAGACAAAATTTTATTAACTTTTAACATTCCATTTTCAATTTTTTCTCTTACAAAATGTAGATCAATTTCAAAGTGTTTTGTTCTTTCATGAAAAACAGGATTCAAAGCAAGCTTAATTGATGACTCATTATCACAAAAAAATATTTACAAGTAACTTTGGTTTTATATTCAAATCAAAAAGCAATTTTAAAATCCATATCATTTCACAGGTTATGCTGCCTAGAGCCCTATATTCAGACTCTGTAGAGGAGCGCGAAACAATACTCTGTTTCTTGCTCTTCCAAGAGACCAGTGACCCTCCTATATACACAAGATAACTTGTTACTGACCTACGACTAAACAGACATTTAGCCTAGTCGGCATCAACAAAACCAACTAAATCAAAAGAATTTTTTTTAATTAAATGAACACCCATACCTGGACTATTTTTCAAATACCTTAGTAACCTGAAGGCAATATTAACATGAGACTTATAGGGCCTGTGCATGTACTGACTTAATAGTTGAACATCATATGAAATACCAGGCCTTGTAATAGTTAGATAAATCATCTTCCCAATAAGCTTTTGATATTCAGTTATATCAACCAAATAATCTGATTTATCCATATCTGATTCTCTTTTAATAACAAGATTGGATTCTAAAGGATTTTTAACAGGTTTCCATGAAAGCGTCCCAAATTTATGGAGCAACTCCATACAATATTTTCTTTGATTAAGACAGATACCATTATCAGTTCTTAAAACTTCAATACCAAGAAAATACTTCAATTCACCAAGATCCTTTATTTAAAACTATGATTTAAGAAATTTTTTCACATTATTTAACTCGGTTTCATTGTTTCCAGTTAAAATAATATCATCCACATAAACAAGAAGAACCACAAAAGAATCTTGAAAAATTCTAACAAACAAAGAATAATCATTCATACTTTGTTTGAATCCAAAGCTGCAAAGAGAAGAACACAACTTCTCATTCCATTTTCTAAGGGCCTGCTTAAGTCCATAAAGAGATTTCAATAGTCTACACAATCTAGTATCACCTTTTGAATGATACCCTTCAGGTTGACTCATAAAAACATTTTCAGATAAGTTTCCATACAAAAAAGCATTATTAATATCAAGTTGAAAAAGATGCCAAGAATTATGAACAGCCAAAGAAAGAACCGCTCTAACTGTTATAATTTTGGCCACGGGTGAGAAAGTCTCTTCATAATCTATTCCTTCCCTTTGACTATATCCTTTAGCAACAAGTTTGGCCTTATATCTTTCTATATCACCATTAGACTTATATTTAATCTAATATATCCATCTACATCCAATAGCTTTTCTATCTATAGGAAGGTTAGTAATTTCCCAAGTGTTATTTCTATAAAGGGCCTCCATTTCCTCATTCACAGCCTTAATCCAATTTGGATCAAGGACTGCCTCACTATAACTCTTTGGTTCAACAGTTTTATTAAGACTTGAAACAAAACAAAAAGTATCATTATCAAGAGCTGAATAGTTAACAGATCTTTCTATACCATATTTATGTTTTCCTTCAATAATATAGTCACTAAATCTAACTGGCATGTGAATACTACGTCTAGATCTAGTTTCCCTAGTTGACAAACTATCAGAAGGATCAGAATTATTTAAAACATTTTCCTCAATCAATGTAGAAGAACCTGGAAACATCTCACTAGTAGGGGGCACATATGCCTCACCAGTCTGGTTGTTGACATTAGAGGGACATGTATCATCCAAGTCATGGTCTGCATTAGCACCATCCAACTAATGGTTGCTATCCAGGTTTTCTACTCTAGTGTTATCAAGAATAGAACTAGAATTTAATGACTCATCATAGGAAAACAAATCATTTGGATTCATAGGAATATTAGATCTATCAGTCAAAGATGAAGATTTAAGCTTGAAAGGGAACACAAACTCATAGAACTTTACTTCCCTGGAAACAAAAACAAGATTTGAGTCAAGAATAAGAGCTTTGTAACCCTTTTTATCAAAAGAATATCCAAGAAAAATACACTTATCTGCTCTTTCAGAGAATTTTTCTGAATTATTCAAATTAGTGGCAAAACATAAACAACCAAACACTCTAAGTTTATCAAAAACTGGAACACTATTATAAACAAGTTAATAAGGAGATGCACCATTTAAAACAGAAGTAGGAGTTCTAGTGATTAAAAAAAACTGAGGTTAAAACTGCATCTCCCCAATATTTAAGTGGAATAGCAGACTGAAACATAAGTGACCTAGCAACATTCAAAATGTGTCTGTGTTTTCTTTCCACAACCCCATTTTGTTGTGGAGTATGAACACAAGAAGTCTGATGCAAAATTCCTTTTCAATCAATTAAAAATTTTATCCTGTTATTTAAAAATTCAGTCCCATTATCTGACCTAACAATTTTAATTTTAACACAAAATTGATTAAGAAGAATATTAAAGAAAACAACAATACAATCATACACTTCATCTTTGGACCTCAACAGATAGACCCAAGTAGCCCTAGTATATCCACAATGGTTAAAAAATATCTGAATCCTTCAATAGTTGTCACCCTATAGGGACCCCAAACATCTAGATGAATCAACTCACCAAGTTTAGAAGTAGAGTGTTGACTAACAGGAAAGGGTTCTCTAGTTTGTTTAGCTTTACGACAAGCATCACATGGAGGAAGATTTTCATTACCAATTTTAAGTTTGGTTTTTAAAACACCCAAAGCTTGATCAGAAGGGTGACCAAGCCTATGGTGCCATGTTAGTTTGGACCCACAACAAACAGAAGAGGACTTAGAGAGACTAGAAGAAATACCTTAAGGTACATTATTTATGTAATAGAGACCCCCAGATTCTCTACCATTCCCCAGCAACACATTTGATTGTAAACCCTGAATTTTACAATTGTGTTCATTAAACACAACTTCACAATTACTATCTTTGCAAACCTTATGAACTGACAACAAATTCACATTGAAATCAGGAACAGCAAATACATCAAACAGGGTTAAAGAATCAGACAAATTCAGATTAGCAATTTTCTCAATTTTAGTAGAAGTACCATTAGGATGATTAACTACTAAATCTAACTTTGATACATCCAAAGTATCATGAAGAAGTGACTCAGAAGCAATCGTATGTTGATTAGCTCCTGAGTCAACAATCCATTTAGGTGAATTAACAGAAGCATTAAAAGCTTGAAACAAACAAGTACCTGCCATATTAGAACTAATAGATGACTCTTCACTGACTTGTCTATCACCAATTAGTTGTAAGAACTTGACATATTGATCCTTAGTTAGTTGATGAAACTCAGAATCCCCATTAGAGACAGGAAAATTAGAAGTACCTCCATTACCAGAAGAAGTAGTAGAAGAATTAGCAGAAAATTTTTTTACAAAATTATTCTGATTACTATTTTCATTTCTTGGTTTAAAATCCATAGGATATCCAATAAACTTATAACACTTCTCTATAGTATGTCCTTTAATACCACAATTCTTACACTGAACAATTTGACCCTTATTTTTAGCGTTAGATCTGTTATTAAATCTGCTATTAAAAGCAGTGGACTGAGTCTTTGTCACAGACTGAGAAGAAGACAAGGACCCATTCCTTTGAAGGGATTCTTCCCTTGACACAATAGAGAAAGCAGTTTTAACATTAGGTAAAGGGTCCATTAATAAAATGTGACATTTGACTTGATTGTAAGATTCATCTAGACCAGATAAAAACTGCATAAGTTTCATGAGATTAGAATGATCTTTAAGTTTAACAAAAGCATCACAAGTACACTCAGTTAAGCTAGTAAGACCATCAAATTCCTTCCACAAAGAATCAAGCTTATTGAGTAATCTGACAGAGATACACCATTTTGTTTAAGAGAATTAATCTGTTGGTGAATGTTAAACGCAACTGAACCATTAGATTTATTATAAGTTTCAAAAAGATTTTCCCAAATTTCTTCTGCAATCTCAGAATAAGCTTGACTTTGATAAATGGAATCAGAAATGGAGGACAAGAGCCAAGAACAAACAACAGCATTGGCCCTATCCCATTTAGACTGTTTGGAATCATCAACCTTACTTTTCTTAAAAGTTCCATCTACAAAACCAAGTTTATTCCTGGCCTTAAGAGCTCTAGAAATAGAACTTCTCCATAGTCTAAGTTTTTCATTTCCAGTTAATTTCGTAGTAATAATTGATGTAACAACATTATCAGATGGATGGATGTAAAGAGGATCATCAAAATTGATTTGATCATCCTTTCCACTTCCACCAGGTGGATTGGTAGAACCACCAGCCATATACAATACACAGAAAGAAAACAAGAACTCACTTCTGTACTGATATCAAGTCCAGATGGTCACCACGTATATCGGGGCCCAAGACAACCAGCACAGAAGGAACAAATCAAACAAACAAAACAAGAAAAGTAACTGGTGTAAAGAAGACACCACAAGACACCAGGATCTTTAAAAAACAGATATCAAAAAAAGGAAGAAAGGAACAAGAGACTTCTCACAGTGCTGTAGATAACAGGCGAAGGAATCGACTCTCCTTATCCGTTCCCTACTAGGTTTATCAATGATAAAATCCGACCCTAGAGAGTTATTTCAGACAAGAAGATTAATCTATTAGGTTTTTTCAATCGATGACGATCCACAGGAGATACAAAGGTCGCAGACCACAAGAGACCCACAGTAGATACCTGCAAACACACAAACAAATCTCGTAATACCAGGATCTAGAAATATCGTAACAAAAAACAAGTTCGATTTAACTTCACAGGAATGAACAACAAAAAACAAATCGAACGATCAACAGTTTATGGATAAACAATATAAGAGTTCAAAGAAACACTTAGATCTATCACAACAAATAGATTCAGAACAAAAACGTAAAAGAATCAGAAGATACCTGATAATCAAGTGATGAACGAACTCGTTGAGCGTTGTAAGAAGAAAAAACGAAGCCTATAGCTCTGATACCAAGAAAAAATCTAAACAACTCAACGATTTCCCAACTTCATCATTTCATTCACTATGAAACAGATAGTTTATACATCAAAACAAATTACAACTCAAACCTTACTACATAAATCACTCTCTCTCAAATGAACAACTGAATCTGTGAATCTAAAACTAACTCTATAATATGAACAAACCCTAAACTGATGACTAAAGAACGAGAAAAAGAGAACTCTGTAAAAATATCTTGATGTGAATGAGACAAACAGTCTCCAGCTACCAAATATATACCCGGGTCATTAATATCATGGATACATCCATGACTCGGATTATAACTCGCGCATAAACCCGACATAACCTGCACACTTTTCATAAAACACCCACACAAATATATAAAATACAATACTTACCCTGAATCATTTATATTAATGTTTAAGTTTGAAATCTTTATTTTTCTCAACGTTAACCATTCCAATTTGTAATATTCATATTTCTATATCTCTTTCTCAATTCTACTTAGCTACTTCCTATTCATTGGTTTCTTAATGCTATTTGACGGCTTCCAAAAAAAGGAAAAAAAAAAATTAAACTTTAATCCACATGACAACATCATAATGAATTAATTAAATATCAAATAATGAAAATAAATTTCTGATGTGGATATTTTATGTACTAAAGTGTGATGGAAATATTCTTCGAAAATGGTGCATTGGTGTCTTGAGAAAAGCAATCATTGGGTAACTAAAACATGTCAAATGTGAATGGTGTTGCATTTTTGATACTTGCTAATTGCTATTGCTTTTGAAAACTTTACGTTTTAGTCAAGAAAGTATATACATGCAGATTTGATTACTTGTGATCTCATACACTTTTAACATGTAATTCTAATTTCGTTTTTCTCTAAATTAAATGTTATTCACGAATGTTCGTAAACACATTTAGAAACTAATTAGAAAAATATTTTTACGTGACATTAAAATTTTGTCTCTCTTGGTTTGTTTGGAATTCAACTATGTTTTTCAATTATAAGAGTATTGGGAACACTTTGCGAATTTTATTGATAACATTAGATAATTATAAAAAATAATAAAATAAAATAAAATAAATATATCTTATTCTTACTAAACACATATCCTATAGCTAACCTTTTAGATTTTAATGGTAAGTTTTGCGGTTGTTTCTTAACCCTATATCCTATGCCAAGCCTTTTAATAATAAGTTTTTCCGTTACGTTTTTTAATCACATATCCTATAGCTAGTCTTATAATGATAACTTTTGCTGTTAAAAGAAAACATTACCATTTTATTTAAATATCATTGTTAACTAGAAAAAAAAAACGTGATTGTATTAAGAGAGTAAATTTGTAAATAACGGTTGCTTATATATTCCCTTTAGTTATTCTATTTTTTATCTTTTTACTTTTTTTTGGAATCAACAAACGATTAAGAGATAGCCTTCCAATTGTTACGGTGGAAGCCAGAGGTTGACGTCATTTACAAGGCAAACTCGAAACCCAAGGGATTTCTAAGGAAAAATTCCACCTAATGGAGCACCTAAAGAGGTGATTTAAAGTTATTGAACTCCCGACCTCACGCTCCACATGGATTAATCGAGGATTAATCAGAGACCATCAATTGGTGTTAAGGGATTAATCGGGGATTAATCGGAGACCATAGACTGGTGTTAAAGGATTAATCGGAGACCATAGATTATTAATAAAATATTAAAATTAATCAAATATTAATATATTTTAAGAAAAAACAAGTACTTCAAAATTTGAAAATAAGAAATTTTTTTAATTTTTTAATTTGAAAATACGAAAATATGAACATTTTGGTATAATATTTGAAAATTTGAAAATTTGAAAATTTTGGAGTAAAAAAAGAAAATTTATTTTATGAATTTTTTAAAATATTTTGACAATTTTTGACTTTTTTTACTTTTGTTGACTTTTGTTGACCGATTAATCCCGACAAGACCGATTAATCCCGCCAAACCCGATTAATCCTAATTTCCGATTAATCCTAACTAATCATCGACGGTTGGAGAACGCCAAATGATTAATCCACGATTAATCGCCGATTAATCCCGATTTCTACAACCATGATACCATAATATATATATATATATATATATATATATATATATATATATATATATATATATATATATATATATATATATATATATATATATATATATTAGGTGTAAAACTCGTTTATTATACAAGTTGATTAAAAAAGAAGTTAAATATTAAAGTGTAACAATAAATTTTTTTAAAATAAAAATTTGAAATAAAAAATAAATATATGTATTAATTGCAATTTAATATCATACTTATGACATTTAATATTTTACATATATAAATATATAAATATTATGTGGCTTTTTAATTTTTAAATTTGAAAAACCTATGAATTAACATGTGGATATTAATTATTCTAAAAAATATCACAAAATGACAAGTGTTAAAACTAATGAGAGATTGATATGTGGCTAAATGGATCTTCATTTATTATAGTTGATATACCTACGACTTAGACACCTAATCCAATAGAAACCTGACAAGATTCCTGAAAAGCCTCTGATTCCTCCTCCATCCAAACTATTCATCATTGAACCTGGTCATCAAATTATCTCCTTTATTTCTGACAAAGGTGACAATCCCCAAGACAAAGGCAAAAAGATTTCTACAAGTTCGGATAGTCCAATGAAGTCATTTAGAAAGTCTGAGGGCTGGTCCCAGATGATCAAATTCAACAAGCATTAGAAGAAAGCATTCAGATTCAAGCTCTCAAAGATAATCCAAATCGGATGTTGGGCTTTTCTCGTCTCTTCCAAGATGAAATCATTCATGATATAAATTTTGTGCCCTTTATGTATTGTGATCTTCCAACTCAAGATGCTGGTCAACTCGACTTGCTAACCTTTCCTCATGGACGCTACTATATCAAGTTTGCACATCTGCATCCAACTAATGATCCTTAAACAATCATCTGAACTGAGCGTGAGAGATTAATAACCTTTTATTTCGTCAATTCCCAACCCCAAAAGGAAGTGTGGTCTCAGAAAATGATTACCAAGATTGACGGATACGGTAATAAGGTTCAAAGTAAGCTCGATTTCGATTGTCTTTTGCATAGATACTTCATATCTCAGAACAGAGAATCCACCATCACCATCACGGATGCAGACTTTCCTTCGATGAATCCCAAAGATATTCTAACTTTAGCTATTCATTTTAGAGATCGTTAAACCAATGAATCGATCAGTAGAGCGTACAATGTTGCAATCAGCTTCTTAAAGGCCTACGCTGAATTTTGTCGATCAGATGTGAGTTCGCTCATCTTTTTTGGAACTAAAAACCTCTTAGACAAAATCACTACCGAACTTCCTGAAGCTCAGATTTTAGCTGAATGGCCATCAAAGAACCAGAAGTTTGTTACATATACCTCAAGAAGAAGACCAATAAACAGGAATTTTTCTAAGTGCTAGACAGATGTCACAACTAGCATCTTAGGGTGTAACGCCCGCAGATCTGGGCTAGTCAATTTAGAGACAATGAGCATCAAAAATGATTTTTTGATGGAAGATTATTTATAAGGATTAATCTTAACCAAGTTATAGTATATGTTACAAGGGTTCCGTACATATAAAAACGCCGAAATCTGAGTTATAACGAAGAAGTCATGGCCCGTCGAAGTTTTACGGCAAAACCGGCATGACATCGCATAACGAGTTACAAATTATAATAGCATATAACTTTAAAATAAAGTCAAAATTAGCCGACGGAGTCTAAATGAAAGTTGTAGAGTACGTCTCCGCCTACACGTGGATATAAAGAGCATCAAAAACAGAATTCGTATGAACGAGTTACAAATTATAATAGCATATTTACGTATTAAAATAAAGTATAAATCATATATACGTACACACACACACACATATATACATATATATATATATATATATATATATATATATATATATATATATGTATATATCATTAGAATAAATTATAAATCATATATACGTACACACATATATATATATATATATATACATATGTATATATCATTAGAAATGTATCGACGATACCGTCATTATAAGACTAATGTTGAATACTTTCGACATTAGTTTAGTACAAATATCATTAAATCTATTTAAAATATTATTATAAAAGGGTGTTTAGTTGTTTATATAACTATAAGGTCATTAAGTAACTATGACAGTAGTTTTTGAAAAATCAATTACTATAAATAAGAGCTTTTGGCTCTCATATTTCTTGCACCATTCTCTTGATTCAAGAGTCTTTCTCTTCTTATCCCCCAAGCATTTCGGTCCCTCGTGATTCGACTTCTCTTTTTGTAGTTTTAGTATAGTAATGTAAGTGCTGAAGCGCTGCACGAATCTTTCTTAGAAAAATTCAGTGACGAAGTTTTGCCCTTGCAGAGCCCGACTCCTACCTAAAACCCCCTTGTAAGTAAGTTATGCTTACCCTATGTTAATATAACTTATATTTAAAATTAATATTGTTATTATAAACTTATAGTAATAAATATTTGGGCTATTATTATGACTTATATAAGTGTCGTTATAATATCTTTTTAACTACTCGCGGTATGGGGAATCTAGTTTAAAGGGTCGCATAGGGTTGTTAGATTTCAGACATGCTATATGTCAAAATGTTCTTGCCCTCCGGAGTTTTATGTCTGGCCCCTGTCTGTACATAGTGGTTGGAAAATATTGTTTAAACGCTTATATAATAATAATAATAATAATAATAATAATAATAATAATAATAATAAGAATAAGAATAATAATAATAATAATAATAATAATAATAATAATAAGACTAATAATTAGTCATGATAAATATTAGACTAAAATCTAGGGGTAATAATACTAGGTTTCGTCGAAGGAAATTATTTTTAAGAAGCGAAGCACTGTCTGAGTTCGGATTCACCACCTTAACAAATGAGTGCATAGTCCCTTTCATGTACATGATTTTAATACAAGTATTGATTAAAGTATTAAATATATGTTTATGTGCGAGTTATTTGATGTTGCCTGAAATACGTGTTAAAGAACATACCTGATTATATATGATGATTTAGGATAAAGAGTAAACCTAAATTAATTATAAGGAATATTGGGCAGTATCTTCTTACGAGTACGAGTGAGTTATACTCAGAGAATAGAACTTTAATATATGTCATTGATCCGGGAGCATGGATTAGACATAGTCATTGTCCCTAGTCCAAGAGTATGGATTAGACATAGTCAAATGCCATTAATCTGGGAGTATGGATTAAGACATAGTCAGTTGTCCTTAGTCCAGGAGTTTGGACAGGACATAGTTATTCACCATTAATCCAGGATTATGGTTTTATATGTAGACACTTGTCCCTAATCCGAGAGTATGGAATGGGCACAATTAGTGATCCGAGAACATGCATTAGATCTGGGGGTAAGAGGTAAAATTTAAGGTCCGGGAGTATGGATAGTCTCGTTATGAGGATTGACGAAGTGGGGTAAGAGTTGATTATAAATATGGGGAAGTTGTATATTTTGTGAGTTCTAAATTATATATATGATATAACATTGTGGGATTGAAATCCCTATGTACTCACCAGGTTTCCCAACCTGACTCACTCAAGCTTATTTGTATCACAAGTGTAGACATGAAGTTACATTACACTAAGAGATTAAAGAGATGTAGATTACTAGTGTAAATAAATGTAAGTTCTGTTTATGCTTATGTTTCTGTATTGACAATGACATCCCAAATGTTTTAAAATGAATAAAATACATTTCTTAGGAAATGCTTTGATAACATATTTATCATGTTTTTCTAGGAACAAATTCCGCAACACTTTTATTAAAAGAGGTACTCTGATTTTTATAAAGCATAAACAAAATCGATTGTTTTCTGGCCGTGAAAATGGGGATGTCACATAGGGCAAGGATTTTCTATCCATGTACAAGATAGTTCCTTGTGTAACTATATGACACTATGATAATTTGAACCAAACTTCAATACTATATCAGTTGATACATCCAAAACTTGAGTTGAGTCAAAACTTACTTGTGAAAACTCTAAACTTAACCCATTAAGCTCTATTCATCCAACTTTGGGTTTTGGCGTTGAGATCCCAATTCAAACCTCTTAATGGACCAAAACTTTCTTATTGGTTCTTTTGGGCTGAGAACCTGTCACACCCCAAAATCGAGAACGGTGGAATACGTTCCGGGGTGGAGGACGTCATGTATAGTATCATAACAATTGCATAATAGTAAAAACAAGCGACAACAACCATTGTATTAATATAGTAATTGTAAATACAAGCGTGTTCTGAACAGTTTGTTAGACACCAAAAGTATAATAAAAAATAAAGAGGAGTCTTGTATTCGCTCCGTCTTCTCAAAAACTGCATTTGTACCTGTCTAATTCCGACCTGAGAATACAAGTTATTTTGAAAACGAGTATCAGCATAAAGCTGGTGAGTTCATAAGAATTTAGTGTCGTTGCTTGTATAGATGTGTTTACAATCATGTAATGTAAAGCTGTGGTTAATGTTTGAAAATAGTAAAATCCCTTGAAAATCCTATATTTTCCAGATTTGCATATTTGTAAGTTTGATCCTTTGAGTGCGTAAAAGTTTTCCCATTGAGACTGTTAATCAAGAAAATAAGATTATAGACTTCATTCATGTAAAGTAAATGAGAAAAGATAATATCTTATTTTAGCAGTTTTACTGCCGGCTGGATATAGTAGTATTACAAACTTCAATTTAGTAATATATGTATATATATTCACTTCGGGAAGTTAGTTTAGCCTTTAATTATTAGTTTGTTAATTTGGGTACAAATGTAATTTCTCATGTAACCAATCTTAGTGATAGTAGAGTATCCGATGACCTTCCCGGTCATACATAGTGTAGTGATGTTTCGTCACCCCTGGGCCTAGTTGGCTCGGACTGTAGTTAGCAGTCGGGATGTAATAGTGTCTGTCTTGTATAGATCTATACATGTAGTGGTTGCTTTCTGTCACACCCCAAAACCATGAACGGCGGAAACGTTCTGGGGCGGAGGACATCATGTACAGTATCACAACAATGAAAAGTAGTAAACAAGCAACAACATCATCCATTGCATTAATAATATAATTTTAATACAAGTGTTCTGACAAATTATGATAAACACTAAATTATAATCAAAATGAAAGATGAGCCTTGAACGAGCTCCATCTTCTCTAAGCCTTGCATCGGTACCTGTCTATTGATGACTTGAGGATACAAGTATTTTGAAAGCGAGTATCAGCTTTAAAGCTGGTGAGATCATAAGTATTTTAGTGTCTTAATTTGTATGTAAGTATTTGTATGTATATGAATTGTAAGTATTGAGAATGTATGTGAACTGTAAGTATAAAAATGTATATGAATTGTAAGTATAAAAATGTTTTGTATGATCCTAGGAAGCCCTATGTTTCCTACTAATCGTATCCTTCTACCAAGGCATCTAGTGTCTGTATGTATGGCACTTGTAAGAGAGTGTATTTTCCCAAATTTAACTATCATTAACCAAAAATATAGTTTCTACATTACCATGCGTCGTGTGAAAATTCACGAAGTGAATGTAATGGGAAAATGAAATAGTACTATGGTGTAGTGTCGAACTACAACCGTACTAATTACCTAAAGTCTAGGGTAATTCTTCTAAGTACTGTAGTATTTGTAATAAATAACTACTTTTGTACTCAACTTCCTTATTTGAGGGATAAGGTATAATGTGATGGCTAGACCCCATGCTATGCGCTCCCCTGTCAAAGGGATTTTGAGACCTTTACACGCCCACGCATATCTGCACTATGTGACACATCCACATTACTGTGATCATGTATACCCGATATAACTATCACAATTACGTTGCGATTCATCGGTATAGTTAGATCCTGAACTTGTTCCATGCTATAGCACCTAGTGACGTCTGTCCTATGTATATGTAAGCATACTCATGTAAGTGTGATCATGTAATTGTACTCATGTAAGTGTGATCATGTAATCGTTCTCATGTAAGTGTAATCATGTAAACATATCTATGTAATAGTGTTGTAATGTACTGTAATGTTCTACGTGTGCTGGTTGTAATGTGTGTTCTCTCTCTATCTAGCATGTATAGTAATTGTACTGTGTGTACTAGCTGTAATGTGTGTTCTCTCTCTATCTAGCAAGTATTGCCTCATGAATGAACTGACTCATTGTATGATATTGTGTTCTAGTAATAGTTCTAGTATCTTCCTAAACTACCCATATGGTAGCTTACTAGTAATATAACTGGTACGTATGAACATGGATGTATACCCTTGCTACCCAAGGGAATTGGATGAAAAAGAAGGACCTTTATGACTATATATGTACATATGATATATAACTAATATTTAAACAACCATCGGACGGATACCCGATGTCCCACCAGACCACATCTCAAGCGCGAAAAGGAAATAGGGTGGATAACCTTCCTAAGTCTTTTAAACATTTCTTATATAACTATACATATAGAGGCATGCAATTGATAATATAAAATCATAAAATAATTTTTGTAAAACCTTTGATCATAATTATTATCTAAGAAAAGATCTACTTGATGTCAATCTATAAAAGGGTTTGAAAGCATAGGTTTGATAAAACAGTTTAAGTATAAATAAAAATTTATTGGAAACACAATTGTAAATGAGTTTGAAATGGAACATACAGAGTAAAATGTACAGTTTAATAAGGAGTTTTAAACATACGAAGTGTTTATAATAATCATTTGAAGGAAACTGTTTGGTAAAACGGCTAATCAGTAGCCAATCATTTGAATGCTGCTTATCAATCACATGTGATTGATATAATAACAAGCATGATTCTATTTGTATCCCCCCATAAAACATTTAAAAACAATTAAAACATTCATTAAGGGGTATGAACATACCTGTTGTTGGTGATACGGATGAACTGAAGAGGTAGGACTGCTAGGTGTCAAGTGAAGTCTTGAACACACTCTATGATCCTAGTTAACATATAATATCACATATATGTAACAAATTAGTCTATAAACAACTAATAAACAAGTCAAGACACCCTAGGACATGCTAAACACCTTTATCAAGTGTTATTAGCCTCTAGGATTGCATCTAAGTGTTTGTAGGGGAAGCTATTGTGCGTAAGGCTCAAGGAAATCTCCACCATGAAGTTTACGGCCCTAATGACACTACCAAATGAGTTTTCGGTCGTAAAATCATGAGTTTACAGTCGTAAGCTCATACTTAGGTGACCATTTGATGTTTAATGCTCTATAAAGCCCTAAGAAGCATTTCTACTTAATGGCTTGGTCCATGGAAGAGTTTAGGGAATTATATAATTCCTTTTAGGAGTTTCCGGCCCTGGGACCATATCCCATGGAGATTACGGTCTTAATCTCCCTTGTATGGGTGTTCTTGGTGTTTTCGACTCCCTAAATCAACTAGGAACTAAACTATGCTTGTGTACAAGGCTTTAGAAGAGTTTATAGCACCATTTGGCTCTATTGTTTGGAGTTCACGGCCCTGGAACTTCTTGGGCCATGAACACCTTACTCTTGGTGTTATAAGGGTGTTTGCTAGTCCTAAACTCATTAGGGTACATGTCTAAACTAATCTCTTGGCTTAATGAAGGCTTTTAGGGTGTTTTGGCACCTAAAAATGGAGTTCACGGCCCAAGAACATCCTTGGCTGTGAAATCACTTCTAGCCTTTGATTCTTAATGATTTTGTGGTCTAAACATGTAATGGTAGCTTTTAGGTTGAGTTCCAAGGCTTTGAGGGACATTGGGCACAGTTTGGCCCTTAAAAAGGAGTTTACTCCCCAAGGTGTTCTTGGGCGGTAAACTCACAGATCTTAGTGTTTTCCTATGATTTCTAGTGTATTAAGCATATACGAAGCTTTAAAACAACACTAGATAGAAGTACTCACTTTCCGGAACGAAATTCCGAAGATCCTTGAGAGAGAATTCGACTTTTCTCTAGTTGGAAATGTAACTAATGAAATAATATGGTTTAGAATTCTATATATAGTCTTGGGATTTTTGGCAGAAGATATTTTTATTCATCTAATGAACTCTAATATCATAGAGTTTTGGAATAACAGTGTTGCACAAAACCCTAGTGCATCCACTCTTCTGATATCTCCTTAAGTGTAAATCCTGAAATACTCAAACTTATACCTAAAAGTCTGGAGATTCACTGTAACTGTTCTATTTCTATTGCCTGACTATGGTTTGTACATAATGGAAATTTCGGGTTGTCACATCATCCCCCTGTTAAAGGGAATTTCATCCCGAAATTAGAATTTAGGTAAAGAAGTAGGTAGGAATGATCGAGTCATGAGGTGGGAACTTCCTAATCGATTGGTTCTCGCTCCCCTAAGTGAAATCGGGTCCTCGGTTGGTATCCCAACGAACTATCACTAACTGGCGATGGCGTTGCTTTGTCCGCTTGACCTCTCGGTCTAGGGTCACTACGGTTCTAATACGAAGGCGAGGATCTCGATGAGTGGACTTACAAGAGTCCTAACGGAAAGTTACGGTTTCACGATCGAGACGCGAAGAGTAAATACACATTACTGAGTTCGCGGAGTAGGTCCAGTCTGTGCTAGGAGTTCTAGATAAACTATGACAGTAGGTCTGTAAGACCTAGAATTTGGCGAATTTCTGTCGGCGGCTCTGGTGTCGACAAATTCTCAATGGTTTTGACAAATTGAAAGAGTACTCAAAATTTCCCACATCACTAATAGCGTGTCATAGGAAATTTTAACTCTTCAATTTCGAAACTCGTGTTCAGAGAACTTAGCGAGAAGTATCTCCGAGGGTAATGTTTCCATGGGTTCCTTTTTACTACTAGGGTAGATAAGTAAGTCATTACATGGAGATATGACGAACTGATCCAAGTAAGAAACACGTACTCTACTCATTTAGCCCATGAATTCTTCAGGCGTATTGGTCTTATCCGAGGGGTATCACTACGGACCCGAAGTGTCCGCACCGAGTTCGGAAGGTACTCTTTCGGACATCCTTCCCTAACACTTGAACTGGTGATATTCGGATCTCAGATCCATTTCCGAAAGTAATTCTTTCCTTGTGTTCGCTCAACCAATTAATCTATGCGAGGCACAGACAACGATTTCCAATGGAAAATCTTGACGGAGTCCTCGATATCTGAGGTACATACGATGCAATCTGTCGATCTCTGGAAGAATAAGACCGGAGTTCTCAAGGGTGAGAAGCCTAGTCTTCTAATTCTATTTCTGTGTAGTTCGCTAAGTTGTCTGGGCTGTTCTGGTATCTCCGTAGGTGTTTAGACTGAAGGGAAATATGTTTACAGAAGTCTTACTAGGTTCTAAGTTTGTTCACATGAGGATGCGATTAATCGTAGTCTTAGGCAGTTCTCCGTCCTGAAGTTCATTTTAGAATTCATATATGGTTCAACGATCACAATCTCGTGTATACAAGTCGTATATAATTAAGACTAAAAAGGTAGTCGAATAACTAATTCTTCTTTAAGCTCACCTCCCAACGAGGAAAAGAAGTTAAAGTGGAATCGTGAATTCTAAACCTGTAGAACCTTGATTATATATCACTCTTATGTATACATTCCTCAGTGATAGATCAACTGTAAGAATCCTTGGATTGAACTTGACGTACTACACGAGTGGTACTTCGGGGATTTCTTCGGCAAGGAAAAGAACTAGGAGGTACTCCATGCATGAGTACTTCGGTGTTCTGATAAGACGGTTTCGCTGGAAAGGCGATTTCGAAGAAAGAGATGTACTTATGAAGCTGGTATGGTGTAGATCAAATTGAATCTAGTTGTATGATAATGTCGGAATCATGCGGAAAGTTAAAGACATTAGATTTGAACATAAGACGTTTACAGACAAAACACAACCGTGCAACCATCAATAGAGTTACAGTACTTTAGATTTACTACAAGACTATTGCTGCGAATAAGGTATACTACAAAAGACAAGTATACGCAGCACGGGCATCCCTATACCGACGGAATCTCGCAAAAGATAAGATTCTAGTTGCACTAGTTTGGGATAGTTTATAAGTTTGTTACAACGAAATGCCTAAATTACATTAACGAGGGTCCGACGTAGTTTCTCCAGCAGCTGTGATCCTGAGAATCTTCCCATTAGCACCATAGTTCCTTGCTATAGGGCAATCCTTCTTGAAGTGCCCTATCTCACTGTATTGGTGGCATGACTGGCTAGTACTAGCATTGGTGGCGGGAGTGCGGTGTTTAGCCAGTGTTATGGGGACACGAGTGCCTTCCTCATTACTCCACCTTGGGAATTGCTTCCTAAAGCGTTCTGCAGGAGTTGCCACTTGTTGCTGTGGCATGGCAAGTATTTGGGATCTCTTACGCTCCTTTAGGGCTTGACGATATCGTCTCTTCCTTTTGGTCTTATGGCTTCGCAAGTCTAAGACTGTTGCCATTTGTTGGTTTCCTGGTTTGGTACTACCAATGGAACTCTCGACTCCTTTGTTGGTTTTGCTTGTGTTGCCTGAGTTGATGTGTGTAAGGAAAGTTGTCACAGTAGCTGCTACTGCAGCTTGTAATGTAGCAGCGTCGATATGGAGGATAGGGGTTTCGTTGCTCGACTGATTGTTTCCGGATGACAAAATGATTCTATAATACGAAAGATAAGGACTTTGTGAGCGATTCTGGTTGACTCTAGATGTACTTCGATTGTTCAAGTAAAGAGTAGAAGTATGTTCTCGTGAGTTTGACCTACATCCCTATGATGCAGTCCTAGTACGGGTTGGAGGTATGATCGCGAAGGTTTGACCTACATCCCTATGATGCAGTCCTAGTATGGAATGGAAGTGAGTTTGTAGAATGGTCTCAAGACGTTTGACGTTCCAGCCGAGGTATTGTTGGTTGGTGAATAATATGATCCAACCACTGAAAGAGACTTGGAAATGTCTCCAGAGTTAAATTACTATAGTCAAATGACTTGACTAAAGCATGTTTCAGATAGACTCCAATGAAAGAAGGATAAGAGTACTTGAATAAAGAATGACACAGAAGTTAGACGACTGTCAATATCTTTGATATTCATGACGTACAAGTTCGGGAAAATGACCTTGCAAAAGGTCTTACATCATATCCAGCGAAGATAGTCCTTGACAACATTAAGACCTAACCAAAAGTACTTACAGTACAAGATAGTTTCATAGAAAATGCCACATCGGACATAGACAGAAATCGATTCCTTTCTAACAAGGAAACTAAAGTAAGGCATTTACTACTGGCGACGTTCATCCCTCTGGTGAACTCTCAGTTCAGCCAGTTGACGTTCCACAACAAGTAGGTATCGTTCATACTCCCTCTGGCATACGCGGAGCTCTATGACTTCGGCTCGTGATTCAGCCAGTGCTTGTAGCAGGGTTTCATGGTTTCTCTCTGGTCTCTCGCGAGCATCTTCTAGACGAATGGTGCGGAGGGTGTGCATTCTCGCATCGACGACAACTTCGGTGATCTGATGTAGGGCTGTCCTGCCCTAAATCTCATTTCGGGCCACTCTGCAGACCAAGATTGGCAAGATTCTGTCTACGGAGCCCCCATTGCTCTGGTCATAGAAGCTTCGGTCACCATTAAATGGCATGGGTTGATCTTGTCCTTGGCTCCATGTTTCCAAGCATTCCACCCACTCAGGCGTCGGGCCATGAAAAGTCGGACGAGGGTTAGGAATTGGAACGGGAGCTGCTTGGGGTAGGTTCTCAACCTCGGGTTCGGAGTTAGCATCGTCTGGAAGGTCTTCATTAGGGTGATCATTCATAGGGATAGGATGATCATTCTCTGGTTCTTCTCCAAACCAACTAGCAATGACTTCGTTCGGAAGATACTGGTTGACGTGGGGATGGAGTCTAGCCATGTTATCTATGTGAGAATTGGGGTAAGAAAATAATTATTAGACGAACTATCTAGATAATTATTTAGAAAATTTTCATCATTTACATCGCTATTTGTGAAGTGCATACCAGTTATATGTAATCGAAACTGGATAGGCCTTCGAATAAGTGACCTTAACTCCATATTCACACAGAATAGGGGTAAAGTGAAATTTTCACAGATTCTAAGTCTATAACATCCTAATTACATATAGCCTTAGTGTATCCACTTAGCAACTATCAACTTAGTAATGAAGATTCCGTTTTAGTTCTCAAGTATAAAGTACTTATAGTAACACCAAATACCCTTATAGTATTTTAAGTTTAATGTTATGTTCTACTATTCTCATTGTGGTAGGGTTGGTAAGATTTTAGACTTGTTGCAACCACACAACTACACTTAGGCACATGCTAGTCAACCCTCGGATAATATAGGTGATCAGGCTATATCTTCCCAGTTTTGACCATATGTCTCTAAGTCCACCCGTCTTGCCCAACAATCGTAATTTTTTTGTACTGTCCTAGTGACACTGATTTTAGTATGAATGCAGGCACGTATACTTAATTAAATAATTTACTATTTAAAGTATAAACTCTTGGTCAGAGTATTTTTAATCCCTATGTATTTATAGTTCGTATATCTTTTATGGGATGATATACTTAATTCACTATAAACAATGCTCTGATACCAATCTGTCACACCCCAAAACCATGAACGGCGGAAACGTTCTGGGGCGGAGGACGTCATGTACAGTATCACAACAATGAAAAGTAGTAAACAAGCAACAACATCATCCATTGCATTAATAATATAATTTTAATATAAGTGTTCTGACAAATTATGATAAACACTAAAGTATAATCAAAATGAAAGATGAGTCTTGAACGAGCTCCATCTTCTCTAAGCCTTGCATCGATACCTGTCTATTGATGACTTGAGGATACAAGTATTTTGAAAGCGAGTATCAGCTTTAAAGCTGGTGAGATCATAAGTATTTTAGTGTCTTAATTTGTATGTAAGTATTTGTATGTATATGAATTGTAAGTATTGAGAATGTATTTGAACTGCAAGTATAAAAATGTATATGAATTGTAAGTATAAAAATGTTTTGTATGATCCTAGGAAGCCCTATGTTTCCTACTAATCGTATCCTTCTACCAAGGCATCTAGTGTCTGTGTGTATGGCACTTGTAAGAGAGTGTATTTTCCCAAATCTGAATATCATTAACCAAAAATATAGTTTCTACATTACCATGCGTCGTGTGAAAATTCACGAAGTGAATGTAATGGGAAAATAAAATAGTACTATGGTGTAGTGTCGAACTACAACCATACTAATTACCTAAAGTCTAGGGTAATTCTTCTAAGTACTGTATTATTTGTAATAAATAACTACTTTTGTACTCCACTTCCTTATTTGAGGGATAAGGTATAATGTGATGGCTAGATCCCAGGCTATACGCTCCCCTATCAAAGGGATTTTGAGACCTTTACACGGCCATGCATATCTGCACTACGTGACACATCCACATTACTATGGTCATGTATACCCAATATAACTATCACAATTGCATTGCGATTCATCGGTATAGTTAGATCCTGAACTTGTTCCATGCTATAGCACCTAGTGACATATGTCCTATGTATATGTAAGCATACTCATGTAAGTGTGATCATGTAATTGTACTCATGTAAGTGTGATCATGTAATTGTTCCCATGTAAGTGTAATCATGTAAACATATCTATGTAATAGTGTTGTAATGTACTGTAATGTTCTACGTGTGCTAGCTGTAATGTGTGTTCTCTCTCTATCTAGCATGTATAGTAATTGTACTGTGTGTACTAGCTGTAATGTGTGTTCTCTCTCTATCTAGCAAGTATTGACTCATGAATGAACTGACTCATTGTATGATATTGTGTTCTAGTAATAGTTCTAGTATCTTCCTAAACTACCCATATGGTAGCTTTCTAGTAATATAACTGGTACGTATGAACATGGATGTATACCCTTGCTACCCATGGGCATTGGATGAACAAGAAGGACCTTTATCAATATATATGAACATATGATCTATAACTAATATTTAAACAACCTTCGGACGGATACCCAATGTCCCACCAGACCACATCTCAAGCACGAAAAGGAAATAGGGTGGATAACCTTCCTAAGTCTTTTAAACATTTCTTATATAACTATACATATAGAGGCATGCAATTGATAATATAAAATCATAAAATAAGTTTTGTAAAACCTTTGATCATAATTATTATCTAAGAAAAGATCGACTTGATGTTAATCTATAAAACGGTTTGAAAGCATGGGTTTGATAAAACAGTTTAAGTATAAATAAACATTTATTGGAAACACAATTGTAAATGAGTTTGAAATGGAACATAAAGAGTAAAATGTACAGTTTAATAAGGAGTTTTAAACATACAAAGTGTTTATAATAATCATTTGAAGGAAACTGTTTGGTAAAACGGCTAATCAGTAGCCAATCATTTGAATGCTGCTTATCAATCACATGTGATTGATATAATAACTAGCATGATTCTACTTGTATCCCCCCCCATAAAACATTTAAAAACAATTAAAACATTGATTAAGGGGTATGAACTCACCTGTTGTGGGTGATACGGATGAACTGAAGAGGTAGGACTGCTAGGTGTCAAGTGAAGTCTTGAACACACTCTATGATCCTAGTTAACATATAATATCACATATATGTAACAAATTAGTCTATAAACAACTAATAAACAAGTCAAGACACCCTAGGACATGCTAAACACCTTTATCAAGTGTTATTAGCCTCTAGGATTGCATCTAAGTGTTTGTAGGGGAAGCTATTGTGTGTAAGGCTCAAGGAAAACACCACCATGAAGTTCACGGACCTAATGACACTACCAAATGAGTTTGTGGTCGTAAAATCATGAGTTTACGGCTGTAAGCTCATACTTAGGTGACTATTTGATGTTTGATGCTCTATAAGGCCCTAAGAAGCATTTCTACTTAATGGCTTGGTCCATGGAAGAGTTTAGGGCATTATATAACTCCTTTTAGGAGTTTCCGGCCCTGGGACCATATCCCATGGAGATTATGGTCGTAATCTCCCTTGGATGGGTGTTCTTGGTGTTTTCAAGTCCCTAAATCAACTAGGAACTAAACTATGCTAGTGTACAAGGCTTTAGAAGAGTTTATAGCACCATTTGGCACTATTGTTTGGAGTTCACGGCCCTGGAACTTCTTGGGCCGTGAACACCTTACTCTTGGTGTTCTAAGGGTGTTTGCTAGTCCTAAACTCATTAGGGTACATGTCTAAACTAATCTCTTGGTTTAATGAAGGCTTTTAGGGTGCTTTTGGCACCTAAAATAGAGTTCACTGCCCAAGAACATCCTTGGCCGTGAACTCACTTCTAGCCTTTGATTCTTAATGATTTTGTGGTCTAAACATGTAATGGTAGCTTCTAGGTTGAGTTCCAAGGTTTTGAGGGACATTGGGCACACTTTGGCCCTTAAAAAGGAGTTTACTCCCCAAGGTGTTCTTGGGCGGTAAACTCACAGATCTTAGTGTTTTCCTATGATTTCTAGTGTATTAAGCATATACGAAGCTTTAAAACAACACTAGATAGAAGTACTCACTTTCCGGAACGAAATTCCGAAGATCCTTGAGAGAGAATTCGACTTTTCTCTAGTTGGAAATGTAACTAATGAAATAATATGGTTTAGAATTCTATATATAGTCTTGGGATTTTTGGCAGAAGATATTTTTATTCATCTAATGAACTCTAATATCATAGAGTTTTGGAATAACAGTGTTGCACAAAACCCTAGTGCATCCACTCTTCTGATATCTCCTTAAGTGTAAATCCTGAAATACTCAAACTTATACCTAAAAGTCTGGAGATTCACTGTAATTGTTCTAATTCTATTGGCTGACTATGGTTTGTACAAAATGGAAATTTCGGGTTGTCACACTTTCCCTTCGGGAAGCTCTGGTTACACGGTGTTTGCATAGTAGAGTGTCGTATAGAGGGATAGTGTGTCACATTCTGGATTATTGTATTCTCTTGTATCATAGTATAATGAACTTTTTAGTATAGTATATAGAGTGTTCTCTTTAACATGTATTACTCGTAATAGTAGTAATTGTAATGAGTATCATAGTGATAGAGGAAATGAGCAGTAGTCTTAACTATACATATTATAGTTAAATAGAGTGTGGGATTGCATGCCTTTGATTTACAAAGTTAATGCATAAGATGAAGACTTTCATATCTAACACAAATATATATGATATATAACTAAGAATTCAATGACAGTCGGACGGATAACAGTATACCCTAAGACCCCAATCAAACAAGAACAGGAAGTAAGGCGATCTATCGGTCCTAAGTCCTTCAAGTCTTACTTATATAAATATCTTGGTGTAGCTATAGTTTAAAAGAAAAGTAGTTTAAAAAACACAGTTTGAAAATAGTTTAACATCAATTTAACATAGAAAATGCGTTGTTAATTATTTTAAATAGTTTTGTTGACAAGTAGCTAAAAGTATAGAAAAATCCTTTTTGATTTCAAGTTATAAATCACATATGTTTTTGATACTATAACTTGTTGTATTTAACTTGTATCCTCCCCCCCCCCCCCCTTAAAACATTTAAAATAAAACATTAGAAAGGTTAATTAAGGGGGTATGAACTCACCTCCAGCGAGTGGAGTGGATGGAATGTCGGGTAGGATGCTAGGTGTCAAGTGAAGACTTGAACACACAATAGGACCCTAGAAACATATGAAGACATATGTTTACATATAATTAGTGACTAAACACTAATTAAACAAGTATAGACATCCTAATGCAAAGAAAAACGCTTTGGTCAAGTGTTAGGAGGCCATTAGGTTGCAAGGAAGGAGTGTAAGGCCTCACTATGGAGTTTACTCCTCAAATACTCACCCTAGGTGAGTTTACGGTTGAGGGACCCTTTCCCCCATGAGTTTACGGCAGTAAACTCATGGGACAGGTGTATTTGTGTGCTTTTTAGCTTCATGCCTCACTAAGGAAGGTCCTAGGGTTGATTTCAAGGGTTTAGGAAGTGGTTAGGGTATAAATTGCCCACTTATTGGAGTTTACGGTCCTTGGACCCTTTTTGGGGAGTTTACTACCGTAAACCCATGATTTTACGGCAATAAACTCATGGTTTATCCATCCACTTCGAATTTTGGGGTTTCTAAATCATCTAAGCAAGTTCCTAGTCCATAAGTCATGCGAAATAGGGAGTTGAGTCATCAAAACACCCTTTTGGGGTGTTTGCGGTTCTTGAATCCTTATTGGGAGTTTACTACCGTAAACCCATGAGTTTACGGCAGTAAACTCATGGCTACTCGATCCATTTCGTGATTTGGGGTCCTTAGGTCATTTATGCAAGTTTCTAAGTGAAGGTCCAAGGCTAAGTAGGGGTTTAGGGCTCAATTTGCATAATTTGAGGGAGTTTACGGCCTAAGAGTGTTCATGGGCTGTAAACCCTCTTTCAAGCCTCCAAACATAATGTTTAATGTCTAAGACACTGCAAGGGTAAGTTCTAAGTTAACCTCTAAGCCTAAGGAAGGGATTTGGGGGCATTTTGGCACCTTTTTAGGGGTTTACGGCCTAAGAGGGTTCTTGGGCCGTAAACTCCTTGTTCTTGGCCTTCTTGTATGATTTTCAAGCTATATAGACATGTAATGAGCTTTAGAACAATCTAGGGTAAGAGAACTTACAGTTTGGGAGCTAAAACTTGCGGATTTTTGGAAGAATCGAGCCTTGAAGAGAGAGAGTAGAGAGAGAGAGAGAGAGTAGAGAGAGAGAGATAGAGTAACTAGAGTGGTAAAAAGTCTAAGTTGGTGACCACTCAACCCTTATATAGGTCTTGAGTTGGTGGCCAGGTGGGGATCCACCCCATACCAACGTTAAATGGAATTTAAATTTTTGCCCGATTAAATGGTCGTAACCCGGCTTAGTTGTAAACTAAAATTTTTTCCCAAATAACTTTGAGGGTATTACTCGTGTTTTTATTTATTTTATTTCGACACTAAAATAAAATAAATCACTAGTTGATTTGTCTAACCCAAATGTTAACGGAAATCTTAATAATAATAATAAAATAAAGTATTCTATTAACGGAAATGGGATACCGCAACGGAATAAATTTCAAGTTGTCACAGAACCCATAATTGGGCCGAAGTTAACTATTCAACACTGATTTGGGCCCTAAGACACTTAATGGGCCTTATTGGGTTGTGAACATCTCATAGATCCTTATGGGCCGCAAATCAATATTGGATCCCTTATTGGGCAAAATTCTCAAATGGGCCAACCATTAGGCCCAAAAGCCCTAATGGGCCCTATTGGGCCGAAACTCATCCAAATTAATCTTCATGGACCGAAAACCCATATTGGGCCTTCTTGGCCCGGAAATCCTTTATGGGCTATTGGTTCTCAGTTATACTTTAAAAAAAAAAGAGAAAAAGATGTCATTAATTTGAATTGTGACACCTCACAATTATCTATCATGCAAACATGAAAATTACATCACATGCATATAAGTAATTTGGTGTTAACCAGCAAGTAATAGCCTTCTTAATCTTTCTCCCCCCTCTTCTCTAAGATCAGCTGAGACCACCCATCTCTCTCTCACTTCTCATTCCAACTCTCACTCACATCTTCCTTCCTATCTAAACTTTCAAGAGCTCTCTCATTTTCCTTCGAGAAACTATGAGATTGTGTGTGTTTTCAAGAGGTTTTCATCAAGTTTCATCCTTTTGGTAAGATGATAAATATACTCAAGTTGTTACCTTTCATTTTATGATAAGATTATCCCTCATAATCACCTTATTTTCATGATCATACTTCTAGAACCCTTTAAGTTTCGAAAACTCTTCCCAAAGGAGCATTCAAGGCCGCAAACATCCTTCCTCTTCATCTTCAAAACCGATCAAAACCCAAGGTGAGCTTCATACCCCTTTGTTTTTGTGATTTTCCATCTTTAAGGGGGGATACAAGTTTAGTTTTATGTAAAATCTTTTTATTTATGCTTGCATGTGTGTATTTTCATGATATGTTGTTTGATATGTTATGAAACTATGTTAAACACTCATAAACTCGAAATATCTTCCAAGTTTTGAAGATATTAGGAAACAAATTACTTTATGTAACTCACTATGATGCTTGGAAAGATTAAACATGTTAAAAGTTACTATAAATCCAAAGAAAGTATACAAAGGGTCCATATTTGACAATAAAGATAAACAAAATGAGTTTTATTTGATATTCTTAGTTTTAATGGGCCTAAAGTGTCGTTTTTGATAAAAATGGGCTTTTAATGTCATTCATGGTTTTATGGGCCAAAAGTGTCATTTTTGATAAAAATGGGCTTTATTTGACATTCACGGTTTATTGGGCCAAAAGTGTCATTTTTGACCAAAATGGGCTTTATTTGACATTCACGGTTTTATTGGGCCAAAAGTGCCATTTTTGATAAAAATGTGCTTTTATTGTTAATTTCGGTATTTTTGGGCTAAAATGGTCATTTTTGGTAAAAATAGACTTTTTATGACATTTTCATTAACAACGGGCCAAAAATGAGCTATTTAACAAACTTGGGCCAAAAATGACTTTTTGTATAAAATGGGCCAAAGTTGGATCACTTAGGGGCTGTTTGATAGTTGCTGACTGAGTAAGATCTGACTGAGTCAGAGTGTGACTGGGTTTGAAGTCTGACTGAATCTACATATGACTGAAACCATATCGTTTGATTATGCGACTGACTGGCTGTACTGATTGTTGAAAATGACAATTTTACCCTTATGTTCTACTTTTATTAGTGGCATGACAAAAGAACCCAAAAAAGTACATTGCCATTTAGTGTAGGTTTTAAAAGAAATTAACCAACAAACTAAAATACATTGCTATGTAATGTTTGTATGAAAAAGAAAAAAAAAAGTACATTGCATTTTTAAGAGTTTTTTTCACCAATTTCTTTGAAATAACCTAGATAACAAAATATACAAATATCATACAAAATCTAAATTAAACATAATAATTACAATTTACAAAGTCTATAAACAACAAGGATCGTAAAGATGAAAGACCAGATTGAAGCAATCAAGCACTTCCAATCCAACACAAGCATAAACTGGAGTCATCATTCCTGCAATTGAAAATAAATTGATTTTGTGTGAAAAAAAAATATAGCAATCATAGTTTCAAAATTGATAGAATCAGAAGAAAAAAACAAGCAATGGATTGAAGCATGCATCTGATTTTACAAAAATATATCTAATTTCAGTAAACATACATTCAATTTTAGGAAAAAAATCAAAGGGCTATAAGATTACCAGCCACAAGGCTGCTTGCTGCAGCAAAGATGATGGTCGGCGGGAGGGTTGGAGGCAGAAGAAGTCATCGTTGGAGCATGAGAAGGGGTGGGCGACGTTTGAGGAAGAATCGATGGAGCTGTATCTTGCGTTCATCCATCAATTTGGTGATAAGGAAGAAAGATGTGAAGACCGAACGTGTTTTGGGATAAGGGCAAACGAAGGAAATCAAGAAAAAGACCGAGTCAACTTCTTTTTTTTAATGGACCGAGTCAGGAGATGGCTCAATAGCTTCTTACCGGGCCAGAGAAAATTACCTTGTATCAAACAAGCTGACCAGACCGAGTCAGCCAAAAAGTGCTGACCGGACCCAGTCAGCAAGTTATCAAACAGGCCCTTAGTAAAATGGGCCCCTATAACAATTTCGACCAAAAATTGGGCCTTATATGGCCCTTCTATCCTAATTGGGCCTTATATGCTACCTTTTATGTTAATTAGGCCAGAGTGTCAATTTTATGTAAATTGAGCCTCTCGTGAACTTATTATTAACAATCAACTATTCTAATAACATCGATGAAACAACGAACTATTCTGACACTCTCGATAAAAATGATTACATTTTTATTATTTATGAGCTATAGTAAAAAATATACACTCGTAAACTTATTTTAACGCTAGAATAATGAAACACACCATTCGTGTAAAAATTTCGTTAAGGCTCTTGTGAGACACACCTTCACCGTACCTACCTAAGTGTATACCATAAGTCCTGTAGTTATAACCAGAGTCTCCTGGAGGGAGAACGAGAATTTATGTATAGATCTATACGGGGTTGACACCCCACACCTGAGCTGCTCGCTACAACTAGACAGGCCAGTCTAGGGTGACAAATGTCTTCTCAAAAACCGACGCCTGAAAAACGTCAAGACATGCACTCTGTCATATTAGTATGGTTAGAACGACTAATATTGAGAATAACAAAAACTATTATAAGTTTTACGTTGAATATACATACTACTCAGTTTTGCAAAGTATAACCACTGTGTTGATTATTTCTACAATCCACCTTACTCTGGTCTTTGGGTTTAAGACTGCAATTTCTCATGACATAGAAAATACATGATTTTCTGGGAATCACTCTCTATACATTTTCTAACAAGATAAAACAAGGATACACATGCTATAATACAAGATTTGAAACAAAACTCATAATCTATTTTTATAGAAAATATCGGATTTTTGGGAGATTTCAAACCAATGTAAAGTTTTCATATAAACTTGCTTATGAACTCACCAACATTTTATATGTTGACGATTTCCAAAATAACTTGTATTCTCAGGAACTCATTAAGCAGGTTGGCAGCTTTGGACTTTTGGGATGTTGTTGTATTTTGTTTTCATCATACACCTGATATTTTTGGAATGTAATTTTATTAACAAACACAATGATGTAAACTATGTATGTTGTTATATTTTATGCATGGTGATGATGATGTCTATGTTTCATTTATATATAGTTTTTATGATATTAAAAGATGAAGTCATTCGCCCCTGAACATTTCCGTCGTTCCGGTTTGGGGGTGTGACAACAAACATCTTATTCCGACCAATATTCTTCAAAAGTTCATTTCTAATGCGACCAAGAGTGATTCATATGAACATGTGGAAAAGAAATTCATTGAGCATCTCAAATACTACATCGAGGTCTGAAGATGGATTCAAAGTGCTTATATGTTTGTTTTTTATTAGGCTAAGTGATGAGTCAAATGATTTCTATGGTCAGTTAGGGGGGATTGCTGATACATGAAAAGTGATCCTTTAGCAACTGAAATGAAGCCAATCCAAAGTGAGAAGTGTTCCGAGATGATGCCAATTCCGAAGTGAAGACCAGTCTAAAATGCATCTTTTGTTGCTTCATATTTGAGTCTGTAATGTGCATTAAATGTTCCTAGTACTACTTTGTCATTTAGTCATTGTTTTATTGTACAGTACATGGGACAAGATCAACAGAAGTTGATTTATCAGTCTATTGATCTTCAATTGCCTTTTAGTTCATGCACTGTAACAAATTTGTCTTTTTTTATTCCTTATCTATTTAAGGAATTGTAACTTTAGTATTAAGCACACAAGAGTGCAACATTCCCTTTCACATCAATACTAAGAATCATTCAGTCAAATCATTCTCTCTATCATTCTTATTGTTCTTGAAATCACTTTACATTGTTCATACATATTTTTACTTATTTGAGCGCTTTGTTGAACTTCTAATTTCGAGACAAGATTAGTTTACCAGATTTGATTGGACTCTAATATTAACAGCAGACATTGATCTTTAGTTAATTCCAGTTTTGAGTTCTGACACATTGTCCGCATAGATCTTTTTGCTTTCACAAAACTCATTTTTCATGGCAGTTTCTGTTACAAACTCGTCACTAAACCGAAGAATTTACACTAACTTCACAATTATCAGATCTTGTGATGGATTTCAAACGGATTTGTGATAGATTTTGATAAACTTTCACTAAATTTATATTTAACGGGAAAATTTGACGGATAGCCAGTGTTACCCCCGTGCACCATAGTAAAACGGTCCCTATTTTGCATGTAAATTTTGTAAACATGTGCTTCTTTCCGCTCGCAATTAGCTCCTTGCTTGTTGTTTGGCCTCTTTTTTATAATATACTAGGCAAATACCCGCACGTTGCAAAGAATACAACAATATATTTAATATCTTTGCAATTAAATGTTTTTTTAGATATATCAATGACGTTGTTGCTAGCTCTTACATAATAACTTTTATAGTAAGTTGGTATAAACATTGTTTCTTTTGAATTATATGATATACAAACATCTTTTAAAAATCTATAATCCAAAATTGCTTCAATGGTCTTTACCTACAGGTTACTCATGAATAAAACTAAATGTAATATATGGTTTAATGATATTTATAGTTGTTGTTATGATTAATTAATTTTAAAAAGTTCATTTACTTAACATTTTAATGTTTATCATTGTAATTATTTAAAACATCAAACATTGTTTTTGTTTTTAAATATAACCATATATTTTTTGTATACAATATTACTTTTAATTATTGTTTTGTAAGTTATTTAAAATAATGTATTTAGAAACTTTTAATTATATTAATTTGGTTTCAGAAATTTAACATTTTTAAAATTTATTAGACGAATATTGTTAGTTTTTTTAATTGTAATTATTTAAAACAATTTTTTTTAAAGATAACATTATAATTTTTTATACAATATTACTTTTAACTATTCTTATTGTAAGTTATTTTTAAGCTATTTATTCAAAAATTCTTAATGGTTATAAAAAATAGTTTCATCGTTTTTTTTGTTAATTTAGGATTACAACTTAGGTTTAACACTATAATATATAACTTTTATCTATTTATAAAATAGTCTCTCGATTTTTTTTCAAGATTAACTGAAATTTGATTTAAATTAACCGTTTAACATTATATTGAAATTAATAATTTAACTATTTTGCATAAAATCATAAATTATATAAAAGTTGTGACTTTAAAATGACTATTACTCATATATGACACCATACTTAAACTGATAAGTTAACTATAATATGTTAAAAAGTTAAAGTCATAATTTTATAAATAGAAGTAAATTATGATATTTTAATATTGTAGTTTAGTTAATTTGTTATTCGAATTTAGTTTTAACATCAATTTAACATTATTAACCAATTTATAATAATTATTAGAAAGAAATTAAAAAGTCATTGAGGTTTCAAATGCATGTGGTACAAGTAAAAATGTCTCTTTTATAAGTATATATATTAGTTGAAGTCTTTACAATATATATATATATATATATATATATATATATATATATATATATATATATATATATATATATATATATATATGTAACGTTGTTGTTAAACTTTATATAATAATTCGTATACTAAATTGATATAATATATTGATTATTTTGAATTATACAATAATATATACATCTATTATAACTGCATAATCTCAATCGTTCGAATGACTTGTACCCGCGATTTACACAAGAATAAAATTAAATATAATATATGATTTAATGTTATTTATAGTTGTTGTTATTGTTAATTAGTTTTTTAAAATTTATTTGCTTAATGTTCTAATTTCTATCATTATAATTATTTAAAACATCAAACATTGTTTCTAGATTTTAAACGTAACAATATAATCATTTATATATAGTTATTTTTAACTATTTTTATTGTAAGTTGTTTTAAGCTACTTATTTGAAAACTTTTAACGATTATAAAATTATCTTTAAAAAATATTTTAGTTAAATTAAGATTATAATTTAGTTTTTGCATTTATTACTACAATTTATCACTTTTAACTATTTAAAAATTATTCTTTGGTTTTTTTAAATGGAATTGAAATTTATATTTAAGTTGACATTATAATGTTATATTTAAATTAGCAATTTAAGTATTTTATCCAAACTGTTCAAAAGTTGTAGTTTTAAACTAATAATGGTTTACATACAACAACATATTAAATCTAATAAATTAACTATAGTATGTTAAAAGTTAAAGACATTACTTTATAGGTAGAAGTAAAGATATTATTTAAAATTAAAATTTAGTTTATTTATGATTACACTTTAGGTTTGATATTTATTTAACTTTATTAACCAACTTATAATCGTTATTAGAAAGACACTAGAATTAATCATTTTTAACTATTTACAAAATATTCTTTGGGTTGTTTAAGTTAAACTAAAATTTATATTTAAGTTGACCATGTAATGTTATATTTAAATTAATAATTTAAGTATTTTATACAAATTGTTCAAAAATTGTATCTTTAAAATGATAATCTTTTACATCCAACATTATATTAAAATTATTAAATTAAGTATAATATATTAAAAGTTAAAAAAAAATAAATAACTTTATAAGTAGAAAGTAAATATATTATTTTAATATTAAAAATTAGTTTATATATGATTACTTTTAGTTTTGATATTGATTTATCCTTATTAACCAAGTTAAAATTATTATTATAAAGAAATTGAAAAATGAGCTTTAAATACATAAAATTTTCAAATGAATTTGATGAAAAAAAAAAATATTACAGTATGAAAGAAAAAATTAATAATTAATCAATTATTACGAAGTCATAATAATTGAAATTTCATTCTATGTGGGTTGGGGCCGTTAAGTTTAATAAATAATCAAGAGTTCGGTGACATTGGAATGTCCGGTGGATATAAGTGGGTTATCAATTTTAATTAGACACATGTTTAATTAAATCACATTTAATATTTTCAACTTTAGTTTAAAAATAAAGTAAACTTAATATTAAAATAAATAAAACGTTTTTGTGTTTAAATAAAAAAAATATTCAATATATTAATTCGTATGTATTATGGTGTCATATTAATTAAATTATTTAATTTTTTATATCATAATATTTAATTTATTGTATATTTTATTTATAAAATTTAGTTTTTGCTTAATATAACATTTAAAGATATATAACATGGTATAGAAGTGATAATTGATTTATAATCATTTCTATTATATTTTTGAATGTCACTTTTTTTTGGATATTAGAATGAATTATATATAGATGAAGACAAAATATTATAAAAATAGAATACTGAAATGTTAATCAATTAAACTTTCAAAAAACTGAACGGATCAGAGATGTCATAAACAATGATACATTAACAACAAAAGTTATATTTTTTATAATTGCTCAAACTTTTAATAATAACAAATTCAATATATTGATATAAACTAATAAAAGTAAAATGTTATTTTGATTTTTTATGGGTTGGAGGAAAACATGCATGTGTGGACTTTAAAGGGTATCCCCTATCTTGGGCTTGAGGGTTGGGGGTTTCACGGCAGGACAAGCAGTTTTAAAAGTTGCTTCTGCTTTAAAAACTGTTATAGACAAAACCACCAAACATGATATATCGTGTATGTAAAATCAACACGTGTTCATACCATTTGGGTTTGATACGTGTGGTTTCCTTGCGTCGGATGCAGTGGAGCGTCTTAATAGAGTACAACGAAACACGTACAACAATGTTATATCCCTTAGATCTATTGATGTAGTCTTTAAAAAAAATTAGTTTTACCATACAAAAAGGCTTAACGGCGCAACTTGTTGCTCGTTTGTCATCTCAATCGTTGTACGATGATAATTAAACCAAAAAAAAATAAAAAATATACATACAAATTTTTATTTTTATATTTTGTATTAATTTGCCCTTTTCACTGACTTTAGACCGAATGAAAGGGGGAGAGGTCTCTTGCGTGGAATAAGAAGTCACGTTTACAAATTTACGTGAGTTTATGAAGTGCACTAAATTTTGTATTTTTTTATAAATAAACAATATAAATTCCAAAGAAGTTTATGGCTCTCCCATACATTTATTAAAAATCGAAAAGTAAAGATAAGAAAAATATAAGTAACCAAGAATGGAATATAATATAAATATAGGCAAAAAGTGAGATATAAAAATATAAGTAATCTATAATCGAACATAATATTTTTGTATGCGCAAAAGATTGCAATTAATCATTTAATTAAATTGAAAATTTTTAATATGGTTAACAACAATTAAGTAGAAGAAGTTATAAAAGTTGAGGAGTTTTAAATAGATATGATTAAAGATAGAAGTCATATTTAAACCATATTGACCGTTTTTATAAGTTATAACAGACGTAATCCCGCACCTTATGCAATTTACAAATTTATATAGTTGAAATAGTCTATGTGAAAAATTTATATGTTTGTAGATACATCAAAATATATGTTTTTTAAACTTTGTATTTGGTCACTTTATATATATATATATATATATATATATATATATATATATATATATATATATATATATATATATATATATATATATATATATATATATATATATATATATATATAACTTATGCAAATCCATGAAGGAATTATAGAATAGAACGATTATAAATAAAAGTATGGAATACAAAATTTTTCGACCAACATATATTACACTCATTGAACTTACAATTCCGTATTAAAAGACCATATGTACAATGAAACAAATGTGAATAAATGTGTGAGCTTATACAAATTAACATCTTTGAGAATCATGATTATCTTTTTCTCGAACTATAATGAACATGCATCTCAAAATTGAGGTTTGTATGTTCTTAATCATCTTTCTCTCCTTATTATTCTATAAACTCTAGCAATATAATGTTCATATGTTAACTATATATTAGAAGTATAATTAAGTACCATAAATGAGAAAACTTTTAATTTCTAGCAACTAATTAGTTGAAGGCTAATATATAAGTTAAAAACTCTTTAGTCGTAGTGATTAATTTGTTGAAAGTTAAAATATTATTGGAGTTTCAAATGAATATGTTGTAAGAAAAATGGTTTTGAACCATATTGATTTGAAATAGCACCTTTTATAATATATATATATATATATATATATATATATATATATATATATATATATATATATATATATATATATATATATATAAAAGTCCTTAATAAATAAATAAATAAATAACAATAACAATAATAATAATAATAAATAAATAAATTTTTATGACAACCAAACTAAATTTAGTCTTTGCATATGAACCCGATGTACAAAAATGTCTATAAAAAAAATAAAGTGGTGTGTGTCTGAACAAAAATTTTGTTAGATGCACAAAAAAATGCACATGACCAAGAAAGGCAAAGTTCAGTAAGCTAAATATGAATAAACACAAAAATCATAAAAGTAAAGAAAAAATGACATTGTAACATAATGAACTTATGTGTTTCGTTCGATTTGACCATTTATGTTTATTTTTTTTTTTTGCAATAGGTCATCTAACTTTTACTATACATGTCAATTAAACTATTATCGTTAGTTTTTAACCCTTTCTCTGCTAACCAGTTACTCTAAATCATATGAATGTGCCATATGGTTTAAATTTATTTCGTAGTCGGTCTCTTACTAGCACTATTCATCACCAATACCACCGTTCATTTCCAAAAGCCACCATCGTTCACCTTCGACAACCACCACCTTTCATCTCCTTCAAGTCTTAATCGTCTCTCTTTCTCTCTCTAAAGATTTCAACTCCTTTTTTAGTCACAATTTACATAGAAGAAGATGAAAAGCTCATCAAACATATCACTAAATTTAGCTATGGCTGTTGGAGCTTCGTCCATAAACTTATGGATACCTTTAATGCATAGTTCTTGTCTCCACCCTTTGCTAAAATATTTAAGGTATCATGGATGAAAGAATAGCTTGGTCTGGTCCACCATATGATTTTATGTGACATCCTCAATTTCACGGCCAGAAAATCGATTTGTTTATGCTTTATTTGAAAATCAGAGTATATTTTTAAATAAATATATTGTGGAATTTGTTTCTAGAAAAACATGATAAATATTTTATCAAAGCATTTCCGAAGAAATGTATTTTATTCATATTAAAACTTTGGGATATCATCGTCAATACTGAAACATAACCATAAACATACCTTACATTTATTTACACTAGTGATCTATATCTCCTTTAATCTCTCAGTGTAAAGTAGCTTCGTATCGACACCTGTGATACAAATAAGCTTGAGTGGGTCAGGTTGGGAAACTTGGTGAGTACATAGGGTTTTCAACCCACAATAATATAATTATTATGTTTAATCATCAAACAATCAACCCAATTACCCATCCCCATTATCTTCTTTATCTCTTAAGGATTTAACCTAAGAATTATCTATCACTCATTCCTAAGGATTCATCCTAAGGAATAGGCACGAAGTCCATCGCTACCAGGGTTCTTAAATTACAACTGGTGAACACGTAGTTTAAAACATCTGGTAAAAACGTAGTTCAAAAATACTTAATGAACACCTAGTTCAAAAACACCTAGTGAACACAATCACCTAGTGAACACTTGGTTAAAAAAACCTAGTGAACGCAATCACCTAATGAACACATAGTTCAAAAACACTTGATAAACACATAGTTCAAAACAGTTGTTAAACACTCAGTTCAAAAATACATAATCCATACTCCCGGATCTAAAACTAACCTCTCTACCTAATCCATACTCATGGATCTGGTATGTATGATCCATACTCCCGGATCAATAACTAATAACTATATCTATACCTTGCCAGATGACTAGATCATCTTAAACATCGAGACCTCTCATCAATTTTTATTTTATCACACATCATCTAATTCGTCTACCCATGTTTTACCCAACATATTTGTAGATATAAAATACATATACATTTTAAATAAATTAAAACATGTATAATATGGTTCACCCATCATAGATAGCAAGTATACAGATAATATGCACACACAACACGTAACTTATATAAAATACTTCATATCTATGTGTAAGATGAAAATAATATGCACTCACCTTATTAGCGTGAGTTGATAGAATCTAACTAGAAATGGTCGGCAGTTCTTGATCGTCGGGCTCGGGATGCGGAAACGGCCTTTGGAAATGAGAGAGAGAGAGAGAGAGAGAGAGAAAAGAAATGGTGTAAGGAGAACAAGGGTTGAACCTGCTATTTATAGGGTGTTTTAGGCCATTTCACTCCGTGTCATACCTAGAGTCACGTCGTGCACATCCATGAGTCACCCCGTAGCTTCAACACGTGTTTTCTAGCCCCGATTAGTGTCCCGGACATGTTTCACTTCGTGGCCCTAATGTCCACGTCGTGACTTAAGGCGGCTAGGGTTTCTGCCACGTGTCATGCCCTTAGACAACTGAATCTTCGGAAGGCCATAACTTTTGCATACGAACTCCGTTTTCGACGTTCTTTATATCCACGCGTAGGTGGAGACGTACTCTACAACCTTCTTTTAGAATTCTAAGCTAAAAAGTACTTTATCATAAACTCACTTTTTATGATTCCTGGTGTCGTGCCGGTTTTGTCGCGAAACTTCGACAGGTCAGAACGTCTTTGTTATAACTCGGATTTCGGAGTTCTTTATATGAACGGAAACCTTGTGACATATACTACAACTTATTTAAGATTATTTATTCTAAATAATCTTCTATCAAAAAGTCATTTTTGACATTTATCGTCTCTAAATTGACTAGGCCGAATCTGCGGGCGTTACAATTATCTCCCCCTTAGGATGATTACGTCCCGAAATCATCAACAAAACAGGGATTGTATAATGAATCCATACTTATCTTTTCATCCTAGGTAAATCGTAACTTCTATGTTCCTTCGAATGAGTATCTAACTCTTGGACTTCTTGACTGCAGGCGGTGGTCAATCTAGCATCCGCTCTTTATCCTATATCTGGACTTTCAATTGTAACCTTCGAGTTACAAAACCAATCCTTATAGGTAACTCCTTCTTCTTCGTAAACAGACTAATCTTAAGAGAAGTTCTTTAGTTCATTATCATAACAGATCGATGGGTAATTTTCTAATGACCTCTCATCGTATGATGCAACGCTTAGACTCAGATCTCTTAGAGTCAAATTCTAGAATGGAATATACCTTCCTTCACGTTCTAATGTGATATAATCACATTTTTGCATGTAGCATTTCTATTTATAGGCTTCTTACTTAAACAATGGTCGCGATACTTCTATGGATCACTTCGATTATCTTTCACTTCAATCTTCTGGCATAAGTTGGATGTTACATAGATCTTGTTTCTCTAAACCATGTAACATACGCGTCTTTGTCGGACTCGATTTGATATGACCACTAGGTTCGGAAAAATAATCATCTTCTTAGTCATTACCGAAATAATGGTAACGACATACTTAAACAACAACAAAATCAATTACTAGCTTCTTGGTAACCTTGTGACTTTCCCTGATCCAAATGTGAGTCCTGTGCTTCCGGTAGTATAGGCCTCTACTACCTTTCACACCTACTCATACTCGTCCCAAGTATTGTCTTGCGGTTTTTTTTCCAAGTCATTATTCAAGAAAAATCACATAACAACTTAACACACCAAAAAACAAAACAAAGTTTTATATTATTTCTTGAAACGATTACATAGGTGTTCCAGTTCACCCTAGACTGTGCCTCTAATAGGCTACACCATATGATACTATCTGTATGGCTACTTCATGGCTTGATCTACAGATATCAGTCCTTGCTCCTGATTCCTTGCATTTTCACCTGCTTCGTCGATGATCATTTGAAATGCCTTTGGCTTTGATGGTGCATTTAGCCTTGCTGTTTCATTCTTCTTTGGACAATTCTTTGAAATATGCCCTCCTTCTTTAAATTTATAACACACCCTCTTGTTGGATGTACACTCATTGGCATAATGCCCAGACTTTCCACACTTGAAACATGTCATCTCCTCACCACATTTTCCAAAGTGTTTCTTCTTGCATTTTCCACACCATCTTGCTTCACCTCATCCTCCTCTAGACTTTAGGAATTTTCTCTCCTTATTGGACCTTGAAGATCCTTCAAACTTCCTCTTCTCACCAACTTCAACCTTATTGGCAGTTCTGCCCTTGATCATTTCTTCGACAGACCTAGCAACCCAGATGGTTGCCTTAAGGGTAGGTGCCTGGCGTACTGGAACAGTGTACTCCCATGGTAGTTCCTTTGCATAACTATCGATTTTCGTTAGCTCGTCTGGGACAATGCGCATAGCAAACTACATCTTGTCTGTGAAGGCATTGGTGTATTCATCAATGGACATGCTGTCCTTCTTTAATGCCAGGAATTGGTTCTCTAGCTCTAGCAGATTTTGGGCTGAGCAGAACTTTCGTTTGAATTTCACCAAGAGCTCTACCCAAGTCAGTTGTAGTGGCTCATTGGGGCTTATGGTCTTCCCCAGAGTGTTCCACCAGTGAACAACGCCACCTCTGAACTGACGTACTGCATATGTGGTTTGTAGCTTGCCCTTGCAACCACATGTTATGAAAGCCAACTCCATCTCCGAGATCCAGTCCATAACTCCAATTGGATCCTCTTTCCTAGTGAAAGTCGATGGGCTTGCAAGTCGTAAAGTCTTTGTACTTGCATCCATTTCTCTCGACTCCGTCCTCTTGGTTATTCCTCCTAACCACAGGCGGTTCAGCTTGACCAACAGTTCTACTGTAATTTCCTTCCTCTGAATGACCCTCATTCAGTTCAGGCAGTTCAACAGGAATTGTAGGTTCATCCCTATACTCGTGCAACATCTGCCTCATGTCTTCCCTCTGTTCGGCCATCATAGCCCGAATCATGGCTTGTACTCTAGCCATTGTGATTGGTTCAGGTGCAGCTGCTACTGTAGACACTTGCCCAATCACTTGGGGTTGAGGCTATTTATTGTCATTTGCATTGGCATTTCTGAATCCGCTTCGGGTTCTTCCCATGACAGTCTATACACCAAATCAGATGTTCAGTGTGCAATGACGAGAATTAAGATAGGAAAAGTATATCTACGGTAAACGTATTAAATCCTCCTTGTTACTCCGAAACGTTACATGCCAGTTCTAATATCGTAATTAAACATTTAGAATCCTAAACACATAAGGTTTCCAGATCCGGTCGACAATAGACCATAGATCCGAACAAATAATAGCATAGCTATAACATAAAACATTTAGCACATAAAAACATTTTAGGCGTCTTTCCTAAAATAAACTAGTGCTTGTGTCTAAAGTGTAGTAGACACTCATCTCACAATCATCGTTTAGCATTCTAAGTTTAAGTCTAGAAATCCTAGAAACTCCTAGTTCGCTTAAACTAATGCCCTGATACCAACTATGACATTCCCAATTTCACGGCCAGAAAAAACCGATTTTTTTATGCTTTATTTGAAAATCAGAGTATATTTTTAAATAAATATATTGCAGAATTTGTTCCCAGAAAAACATGATAAATATTTTATCAAAGCATTTCCGAAGAAATGTATTTTATTCATATTAAAACTTTGGGATGTCATCGTCAATATTGAAACATAAGCATAAACAGACCTTACATTTATTTACACTAGTCATCTACATCTCCTTTAATCTCTCAGTGTAAAGTAGCTTCGTATCGACACCTTTGATACAAATAAGCTTGAGTGGGTCAGGTTGGGAAACCTGGTGAGTACATAGGGTTTTCAACCCACAATAATATAATTATTATGTTTAATCATCAAACAATCAACCAAATTACCCATCCCCATTATCTTCTTTATCTCTTAAGGATTTAACCTAAGAATTATATATCACTCATTCCTAAGGATTCTGTCACACCCCGAAAACCGAAGCCGGAAACATTTCCGGGGCGTACTCCTTGTTGAGTATCAAATCCAATGCACATAGTAAGCAAGTAAACAACCATTACATTACATATTAGAATTTACATCTATTCAAAAGTAAAGTGTTACAAGTGATGATACATATGTGTATATATATATATATATATATATATATATATATATATATATATATATATATATATATATATATATATAGACAAAAGTAGAGACGAGTCTTCTGTACGCTCCGTCTTCTCCAAAAAGGATCGTTGGGGTACCTGTCTAAATTGGACCTGAAAATACAAGCAGTTTGAAAATCAGCATAAAGCTGGTGAGTTCATAAGATGTTTGTTTTCTGAAAATGTACAAGTTCCCTTTGGTTTTCCGAAAAGATTGTTATCCAAGAAAATCCTATATTTTCTTATATGTAAAGTTTGATTAACTGTTTTATTAGACAATTCTGGTTATGAAAAATTGTTATCCCAGGAAAATCCTATATTTTCCTAAAAGTAAGTTTAGTTATTGAAACCCATTTGTAATGTTTGATTGTCTATCATACTTGTTATATTAGCTAGATATTCTGATATTCTAATTATGTTACACTTGAATGTACCTAGATGCGTGCCTTCATATTCGTATTCTTATTCTTAATTAGAATCATATTCGTATTTTATATTTGTATTCGTATTTATATTTGTAGTCCTATTCGTATTTGTAATTGTATTCGTGTTCGTATTCCTACTCCTAATCCTAATCCTATTCGTATTCGTATTCGCATTCGTATTCGTATTCCTAGTCCTATTCCTAATCCTATTCATATTCGTATTCGTATTCGTATTCGTATTCATATTCATATTCGTATTCGTATTCGTATTCGTATTCGTATTCGTATTCCTATTATTACCTTCGCATTATTACTTTAGTATTCCTATTCGTTCTATTCCTAGTTATACTTTCGTATTCATTTTGTTCCTAGTTGTACTTTCATATTCGTTCTGTTCCTAATTGGATTTTCGTATTCGTATTCGTTCTAGTTGATGATTAGTATGAATTATTCGTAGATTATGAAATATAATTTAGATTGTAACACTTTAGCAAGATATCTATGATTAGTCTGAAAGCTAACTTCGTATTTCGAACTATTTGATTAACACAGTTTCGATATTAAAAACATACAAAAAAATAGATATTTGAACTGAAAATGATAAGTTTGAGTACAAGATTTCCTTCTACTTTTGTTGTATTCCCCCCCCCCCCCCGAAAACATTTGAAAAAGGGTAGGGGTATGAATTCACCGGTCGAGAAACGTGTCGGATTGAATGCTAAGTGTCGGTTCTGGGCTTGATAATACGCGAGCTTCCCATGTAATATGAAATGATATAAAAATGTATCTAATTAGACTTTAAATCACTAATTAGATACGATTATACACTCCAAGACACGAAAACACTTCAAATCAAGTGTTTGGAGTGACCCGGGTGACATCTACGGACGTATATGACTTGGATAAAGTGTTTACTCTTCGAGAGTAAACTCCTTATGGAGTTTTCGGCCCTAAGACCAACTCCATATGAGTTCACGACCGTGAACTCATGGGTGAGGGTTTTATGGTGCTAAATGGCCTTATATGACTTGGGAAAATTAGCTAGGATCAAATCTAGGGAATAGGAATGGATCTAACTCACTTATGGACCATTTAATGGAGTTTACGGCTGTAAACTCCCCCATACTCATTCCTTATGTGTTTTGGTGGTGCTAGGACAATCACATGTGATTTAAACTCATTTTAGAAGCCTTGGATAGAATTTAGGGCCTCATTTGACTATGTTATAGGAGTTTACGGCCCAGGAACCCATCCTTGGAGGGTTTACGGCCGTGAACTCCTAAGGTAGGGGTTTTCATTGAGTTTAAGGATTCTAATTCGTTTATGGTTGATTCTAGAATTTATTCCAAGGCTATTGGTGTGTTTTAATGGCATTTTAACACTTCAAAATGAGTTTACTCCCCATGATATGGAGTTTACGGCCCAAGCATATTCTTGGGCAGTAAAATCATGTTTACTCTCCAAAAATTTAGTTCAAGGTGTTCTAAATCTGGTCCATTAAGCCATTAAGCCATATCTAAGCTCCAAAGGTCGATTGGAAGGGTTTTTGGGCTCCAAAACCCAATTTATATGAGTTCATGGCCTAGGACTGTTCTAGGGCCGTAAACTCATGAATATGGTCCTATTTCATGATTTAAACTCGAAAATGAAGGCTAAAGATATTATACTATAAGCTAGGGAAGTTACCTTGATGATTTTGGACCTAAATCTTGAGTTTGAGGAGAGAGGTTAGAGATAGAGTAGTGAGAGAGAGTAAAGGCTTCAAATGAAGTCTTTTGAGCTTTAAATAGGTCCTAAGTTCGGGACACGGTGGAATTCTACCCGATACCGACGTTAAACGGGGCTTTTGGTCGCACCCTATTAAGTTATCGTAATCCGACGGGATAGAATTTAAAAAATTTCAAATTATTGATTTTGGGCCATTTTTATAAGTTTCTAAGGGATTTGAACACTCATGAGATTAAAATAAACTTATAAGTTTAAACAACTTAGCCCAAAAACGGAATAGGAACGAATCGCTATAGACGGGTTTTACGTGCGGAACGGGTTTTGGCAATGGACAACTTCGGGTTGTTACATTATCCCCCCGTTAGAGGGAATTTCATCCCAAAATTCAAACCTTAGATGTGACTCAAGGATTTGGATAGAGATACGGATACTTCTACTTTTTTGGATTTTCGCGCTCTCAAGTGAATTCGAGTTCTAGTGTGGCTTTCCGGCGAATCTTCACTGTTGGGATATGACTTTGTTTCGTACGATAGTCTCTCGATTTAGGATTTTGATTGGTTCTACCATGGGGTTCAGACTTTCGTTGATTTCGGTCTTATCGAAGGAATTACTAGGGTTTCATCGGGTAGATACTCCTTAAGGACAAAGACGTAGGATACCGGATGGATGCTGCTAAGTCCTGAGGGTAGTCGGAGTTTGTAGGCTACGGAATCAATCCTAATGTGGATTTCGAAAAGTTCTATGTTCCTTGGGATACGCGTTTCAGAATGTAACACGCCATCTTTCTCATTGTTGGCTACCTTGATGTAGGACATTTCGGTTACTAATTGAGGACTATGCTTATGAAGAGGTTCGAATGAATAGGTAACAGTTTATCATTCAGGACTAGAATTGAAAAAGGATTGCAAGCAGAAGGGTTGTCGAAGAGGAATATACCTGAGGCAACTGTGGGATCGGCGACTGTCTCACCTTGTCCTATAGCTAGGACTCTTCCAGTGTTGCCAGTTGTTGCTGCATTGGGGCAGTCTCTCTTATAATCCCCGATTTTACTGCAACCATAACAGGCCTGACTGATGCCCGCTCCGGAAGCTTGATTTGTTGGTGTTCTGCAACTCCGAGCAAGGTGACCCTCTTGGCCACAATTTTTTCAAAATTTCACACGACAGGGACTGGGGATTTAGTGGTGGTAACTGCACTGGTTACACCACGGGAGAACACCGACATATCCGGTGATATGTGCTTGGGATGAGGAACCGATGACAGATACGACAACAGGGGTAGTAGCAGCGTGGACTGCCACCATCTGTTGTTTCTTCGAGAACTCCTGTGAAGGCTGACATTTCTCCCCCGCCTCCCAAAACTTTCTTTTCTCACCACTTCTTTCTGTCGGTTCAGGAGTGGTGGCTGCTTCCTCTACATCCTCACTATGGTCGATCAAGATTTGCGCTAGGCATTTGGCGCTATCGTATGTATCCGGCTTCGCAGCTAAAACGTTTCCTTTGGTTGGTTGGGTAAACCCCCAGATGAACCTCTTTACCTTTTTGCTTTCCGGGGTAACCATCCCCGGACAAAGAAGTGCCAAGTCGTCAAACCTTGAAGTGTAAGCGGCGATATCGGAACCTTTCATCTTCAGGTTCCAGAGTTCATGCTCTAGCTTCTGAATTTCACCCCGAGGGCAATACTCCGCGCGCAGAAGTTCCTTCATAACTTCCCAACCCATAGCATTGGCTACAGGTAGAGTTAGGAATTTGACTCGGCCGTTCCACCAGTCAGAGCTTTATCGGTGAGAGTTCAGGCGGCAAATTTTACCTTGTCGGATTCTACACAAGCACAGATCTCGAAGATAGATTCGATTTTCTCCAACCACCTAGTTAGAGCAATGACACCTCATGTGCCATCGAGGAACGCATGTTTCACACTCATAAAGTCCTTATAGGAACACTCCTTCCGGTGTCCCTGGTTACCTTCCTGGTTTTGGGGCTGGGGACCACCTCCTGAATTACCAGGGTTCATTTGTGACATGGCTGCTGTCACTGTGGCAGTAATGGCTGCCTGAAGTGTTACCAGATTGATTTGAGGAGAAGGTGGTGGAGGGTTGTTGGTCTTTGAGCTGGGTCTCTTTCTCGGAGGCATCTTGATCTTTAAAGATCAGGAAAGAGAGGATGGTAAATCCTCTGAATTGAATCGAGAGATATGATACAAAGGATATCTCATTATGATAGATATAGAATTTCTATTAAGCAATAAAGCAGAAAAGAGTTATCAAAGCAGGTAAATTATTGCTAAAGGAATGATTGGGGAGCAACGCTGGAATGAGGATTTCTATAACGGATTTGGCTCAAGAAATACTCCCATAGTATTTCATGTCTTGCTGCAACGACGGCTCATTGTTTGGGTATTGGGTAAGTTTTAGGCATGCCGTACACCACAGTCACTCCCAAGCACATGTTGGCCGTGTCTCGAATGAATATAGTTGGCCAAACTATATTGATCCTAGACACGACTACATAACTGTCCAGGTTTAACCGCAACATACAACACCCATTTACTTATGTTTTGTTCTACTTGTAGTTACGGATTTCGATGGTTGGGTATGCTTGTATACTTTTGAAAATACTTATATTTGAGGTATACTTTTAGTTCAGAGCACTTAGGCCCCTTAGTGTTTATAGCTTTATACCATGTAAGGTTTGGTATACTAGTTCACTATAAACAAGGGCTCTGATACCAATCTGTCACACCCCGAAAACCGAAGGCGGAAACATTTTCGGGGCGGACTCCTCGTTGAGTATCAAATCCAATGCACATAGTAAGCAAGTAAACAACCATTACATTACATATTAGAATTTACATCTGTTCAAAAGTAAAGTGCTACAAGTGATGATACATATGTATATATATATATATATATATATATATATATATATATATATATATATATATATATATATAGAAAAAAGTAGAGACGAGTCTTCTGTACGCTCCGTCTTCTCCAAAAAGGATCGTTGGGGTACCTATCTAAAATGGAGCTGAGAATACAAGCATTTTGAAAATCAGCATAAAGCTGGTGAGTTCATAAGATGTTTGTTTTCTAAAAATGTACAAGTTCCCTTTGGTTTTCCGAAAAGATTGTTATCCAAGAAAATCCTATATTTTCTTATATGTAAAGTTTGATCAACTGTTTTATTACACAATTCTGGTTATGAACAATTGTTATCCCAGGAAAATCCTATATTTTCCTAAAAGTAAATTTAGTTATTGAAACCCAATTGTAATGTTTGATTGTCTATCATACTTGTTATATTAGCTAGATATTCTGATATTCTAATTATTTTACACTTGAATGTACCTAGATGTGTGCCTTCATATTTGTATTCTTATTCTTAATCATATTCATATTCGTATTTTATATTTGTATTCGTATTTATAGTTGTAGTCCTACTCGTATTTGTAATTGCATTCATGTTCGTATTCCTACACCTAATCCTAATCCTATTCATATTCGTATTCGTATTCGTATTCACATTCGTATTCGTATTCCTAGTCCTATTCCTAATCCTATTCGTATTCGTATTCGTAGTCCTATTCCTAATCCTATTCGTATTCGTATTCGTATTCATATTCGTATTTGTATTTGTATTCGTATTCCTATTATTACCTTCGCATTATTACTTTAGTATTCCTATTCGTTCTATTCCTAGTTATACTTTCGTATTCATTTTGTTCCTAGTTGTACGTTCGTATTCGTTCTGTTCTTAATTGGATTTTCATATTCGTATCCGTTCTACTTGATGATTAGTATGAATTATTCGTAGATTATGAAATATAATTTAGATTGTAACACTTTAGCAAGATATCTATGATTAGTCTGAAAGCTAACTTCGTATTTCGAACTATTTGATTAACACAGTTTTCGATATTAAAAACATACAGAAAATAGATATTTGAACTGAAAATGATAAGTTTGAGTACAAGATTTCCTTCTACTTTTGCTTGTATTCCCCCCCCCCCCCCCCCGAAAACATTTGAAAAACATTTGAAAAATGGTAGGGGTATGAACTCACCGGTCGAGAAACGTGTCAGATTGAATGCTAAGTGTTGGTTCTGGGCTTGATAACGCACGAGGTTCCTATGTAATATGAAATGATATACAAATGATTCTAATTAGACTTTAAATCACTAATTAGATACGATTATACACTCCAAGACGCGAAAACACTTCAAATCAAGTGTTTGGAGTGACCCGGGTGACATCTACGGACGTATATGGCTTGGATAAAGTGTTTACTCTTCGAGAGTAAACTCCTTGTGGAGTTTTCGGCCCTAAGACCAACTCCACATGAGTTCACGACCGTGAACTCATGGGTGAGGGTTTTACGGTGCTAAATGGCCTTATATGACTTGGGAAAATTAGCTAGGATCAAATCTAGGGCATATGAATGGATTTAACTCACTTATGGACCATTTAATGGAGTTTACGGCAGTAAACTAGGATTTTATGGCCGTAAACTCCCCCATACTCATTCCTTATGTGTTTTGGTGGTGCTAGGACAATCACATGTGATTTAAACTCATTTTACAAGCCTTTGATAGAATTTAGGGCATCATTTGACTATGTTATAGGAGTTTACGGCCCAGGAACCCATCCGTGGAGGGTTTATGGCCGTGAGCTCCTAAGGGAGAGATTTTCTTTGAGTTTAAGGCTTCTAATTCGTTTATGGTTGATTCTAGAATTTATTCCAAGGCTATTGGTGTGTTTAAATGGCATTTTAACACTTCATAATGAGTTTACTCCCCATGATATGGAGTTTACGGCCCAAACATGTTCTTGGGCAGTAAAATCATGTTTACTCTCCAAAATTTTAGTTCAAGGAGTTCTAAGTCCGGTCCATTAAGCCATTAAGCCATATCTAAGCTCCAAAGGTCGATTGGAAGGGGTTTTGGGCTCCAAAACCCAATTTATATGAGTTCACGGCCTAGGACTGTTCTAGGGCCATAAACTCATGAATATAGTCCTATTTCATGATTTAAACTCGAAAATGAAGGCTAAATATGTTATAATAGAAGCTATGGAAGTTACCTTGATGATTTGGAGCTTAAATTTGATGATTTTGGACCTAAATCTTGAGTTTGAGGAGAGAGGTTAGAGAGAGAGTAGTGAGAGAGAGTAAAGGATTCAAATGAAGTCTTTTCAGCTTTAAATAGGTCCTAAGTTTGGGACATGGTGGAAATCTACCCGATACCGACGTTAAACGGGGCTTTTGGTCGCACCCGATTAAGTTATCGTAATCCGACGGGATAGAATTTAGAAAATTTCAAATTAATGATTTTGGGCCATTTTTTTAAGTTTCTAAGGGATTTTAACACTCATGAGATTAAAGTAAACTTATAAGTTTAAACAACTTAGCCCAAAAACGGAATAGGAACGAATCGCTATAGACGGGTTTTACGAGCGGAACGGGTTTTGGAAATGGACAACTTCGGGTTGTTACAGATTCATCCTAAGAAATAGGCACGAAGTCCATCGCTACCAGGGTTCTTAAATTACAACTGGTGAACACATAGTTTAAAACATATGGTAAACACGTAGTTCAAAAATACTTAATGAACACCTAGTTCAAAAACACCTAGTGAACGCAATCACCTAGTGAACACTCGGTTAAAAATACCTAGTAAACGCAATCACCTAATGAACACATAGTTCAAAAACACCTGATAAACACATAGTTCAAAACATTTGTTAAACATTCAGTTCAAAAATACCTAATCCATACTCCCGGATCTAAAACTAACCTCTCTACGTGATCCATACTCATGGATCTGGTATGTATGATCCGTACTCCCGGATTAATAACTAATAACTATGTCTATACTCTGCTAGATGACTAGACCATCTTAAACATCGAGACCTCTCATCAATTTTTATTTCATCACACATCATCTAATTCATCTACCCATGTTTTACCCAACATATTTGTAGATATAAAATACATATACATTTTAAATAAATTAAAACATGTATAATATGGTTCACCCATCATAGATAGCAAGTATACAGATAATATGCACACACAGCACGTAATTTATATAAAATACTTCATATCTATGTGTAAGATGAAAATAATATGCACTCACCTTATTAGCGTGAGTTGATAGAATGTAACTAGAAATGGTCGGCGGTTCTTGATCGCCGGGCTCGGGATGCGGAAACGGCCTTTGGAAATGAGAGAGAGAGAGAGAGAGAAGAAATGGTGTAAGGAGAACAAGGGTTGAACCTGCTATTTATAGGGTGTTCTAGGCAATTTCACGTCGTGACATACCTAGGGTCACGTCGTGAACATCCATGAGTCACCCCGTAGCTTCAACACGTGTTTTCTAGCCCTGATTAGTGTCCCATACACGTTTCACGCCGTGGCCTTAATGCCCACGTCGTGACTTAAGGTGGCTAGGCTTTCTGCCACGTGTCATGCCCTTAGACAACTGAATCTTCGGAAGGCCATAACTGTTGCATACAAATTCTGTTTTCGACATTCTTTATATCCACGCGTAGGTGGAGACGTACTCTAATACTTTCTTTTAGAACCCTAAGGCTAAAAAGTATTTATCATAAACTCACTTTTTATGATTCCCGGTGTCGTGCCGATTTTGTCGCAAAACTTCGACAGGTCAGAACTGTTGGATTAGTGTCTAAGCCCGTAACTATATTTGGTATGTACTTGACCCGGTTGTGCATGGTCCTTTTGGGCTGCCTTCTTCAAAGCAACTTGACAAGGTAATTTAAGGAGAGAGAGAGAGAGAGAATAGTATGGTTTATTAATATATTATAAGAATAATATATTAAAGGAGAAATCATATTTATTTAATTAGTATTGGTCATAAATTAATTAGGAATTAATTTGGTGACTAAAAGAGATTAATTAAATAAAGGGGCATAAACTGTCAAATGTATGATAGTTGAGTTTTGGGTTGGGAAACCTAATGGACTAAAGGGGGAACGAAATTATGATGGGGATTCATCATATTTTCGTCCAAGGCCTTATTCCAGAAGGTTCCTTGGGCTGCTTGGTGGCTAAGCTGTCCATTAGGGTTTAGACTGAAACTCTAGCAGCCTACAGTATAAATAAGACCCCTATGCTATGAAAATCGGCTACACTTGATTCCAAGAGAACCCTAGGGCCGATTTTAGCATCTCTCACCCTCTCTCATATTGCCTTCTTGCTTGTGGGGTTTGTGAACCATTATAGGAGTTACAATTGTGACTCTAAGCTCAAGATCAAGAAGACTACAAGGATTTCAAGCTACTTGGAAGAGGTAAATCACTTAGATCTGTTCTTATGATGTTCATTTCGAATCTTATATTAGAGATCTAGGGTTGCAAGTCTAGGATTCAAAGCATGTGTAATAGAGAAACCTAGATCCAAGCATTAGGGATTATATGAGCACATAGGATTGTTCTTATGCATAAAACCCATCAGTGGTATCAGAGCCTTGATTGGTTTCAATTGTATGTGATGCTTTAACTGTTTGCTTGCTGAAAGTCAAGTTTTCTAGTCTCTGCCTGACTCAACTCGGCGAGTCAGTACTGGACTCAGCGAGTTGGCCCTACACGGCGAGTCCAGGTCTGACTTGGCGAGTCTATGCATCAGGCAAAGGATATTTCGAGATTTTTTTGCTGTTTTTATCATGGGATTAATGCCTAAATCATTTTTTAAAGATAAAATCCGATTTATATTGTATTTGTTTGATTATCCCTGCCAAAACAATAGATAATTTCAAAATTTTTGAATATTTGTTGTTTATATGATAAATATGGATTATTTAAAGTTATTTGGTAATTATCTTATGACTAAATATGGATTAGGTAATATATAGATAATTATGAAATTAATTGTTTAATTTAAATTATTTGTTATTTGATCCCTTATGTTTTTAAAAGTTCAAAACTTGTCCTCAAGTTTTGAAATTTAAATTTTGTGATTAAAAGTTTAATTTTGAATAATTTAAATTTCAAACCCTTAGAGTTTTACTTTAAAATTCAACCCTATACTATTATATTATTACAAGCTTTATATATATATATATATATATATATATATATATATATATATATATATATATATATATATATATATATATATATATATGTATGTATAACCTGAAATGCTAGTCTTACCGTTAATAGGCCTCATTCACGAAGCCAGTCTATAAGGTGGGTATAAGGCTGCTACCTATAAAATGGCGCTTAATGGGTGTACACTCACACCCACCGCTTGCTTGACTGGTGGATTAGTGAATCGTCATTCACTTACCTTCAAATTATTTACTTTTAGAGTACGACATCCCTTTCTTAGTTGTAAATAATGTTGTTGGGTCCTAGCCCTAATTTCTCATTTGGGTGTTTAATTAAGGACTCGTTTCTAATCAAACTTTGTTCCTTTCTTTTTCAAGATGTCTGCAAACAACAACAACCACACTTCTGGGTCATTCTCGTTGATGAACCTATGTCAAAAGGTGACATTTGATGGTTCAAACTTCAACGAGTGGATGAGGTACATTCGCATGATCACACGCTACGAGGACAAATAATATGTCCTCGATGAAAAGCTTGAAAAGATCATCCTAGATATTGCTACTCTTGAAGAGTTGGCCGCCTTTAAGGCCCACGAGCGTGATGCTACGAAAGTTCATTGCATCATGTTGGCCACCATGAACCTGGAACTCCAAAAGTCCTATGAGGACATGTATCCGTATGAAATGCATCAGGATTTTCTGGATAGGTATCACTAGAGCGTGAGGCAAGAGCATTATGAGATCATTACTAACATGATCACCGCTAAGATGGGGAGTGGAGAATCCCTAACCTCTCATTTGCAGAAAATGTAGAGGTATGTTGATCGTCATCTCAAACTTAATGATAAGTTTGATGAGGATTTGGCTATAGACATAATCCTCCACTCCTTGCCCTCATACTACAACCAGTTCAAGATGACCTACCACATGAACAAAGAGGAGGTCTCCGTGAGCAAGCTCCAAGGACTATTAAGGACTGCTGAGAGCAACCTCAAAGACAAATTTGTTGCAACATCCCCTACTGTGGCTGCTCCGGTGATGGAAATAGGTCAAGGAAAGGGTATCAAGAGGAAGGCTCCATGTAAGAGCCACCAAAAGGGAAAGCCCTGTGATGGTTCATCCTCTAGTGGGACCAAAGCAGGCTTCGCTAAACCCTCCTCCGATCCCAAGGAAGCAGAGTGCTTCTATTGTCACGAAAAGGGCCACTGGAAATGAAGCTGCTCTAAGTATCTGCAAGATATAAGATATGGGAAGATTAAGCCCACCTTTGCATGTATGTATTCTATTAAATCTAACAACTCATCATTTTCTACTTCATGGGTTCTTGACACAGGGTGTGGATTCCACATTTGTTCTGATATGCGGGGCCTAAAAAGAAGTAGGGATGTGGAACATGGAAAGATGAACCTGATTATGGGAAACAGAAGATCGCCGCCTGTGACCAAATTCGGGGTTTATTCTTTAGTGTTGAGCAATGGGTTAGGGCTAGATTTAAATAATTGATGTTATTCGCCAGATATGGCAAGAAACATTATTTCATTGCATGGATTGTTTAGACAAGGTTTTAGATATTATTTTGATAATAGCAATGGTTCTATTAATGTTTATTTGAATGGTGTCTTTTATTTCAATGCATTACCTTGTAATGGGATTTATGAATCTGTGATGGTTGTTGATAATTTACGAAATGATGTTTTGAATATTGATTCGTCTACTAGTCTAGACAAAGCATGCTTATGGCATTGTCGCCTTGGCCATGTCAACAAGAAACACATAGCCCAACTCCAAAAGGATGGAGTGTTGGAGTCATTCGACCTTAGGGACGATGACATGTGTGAATCTTGTTTACTTGGGAAGATGACCAAGTCACCCTTTACTTGCACTTGTGAAAGGGGTGAGGGTCTATTGGATCTCATACACACCGATGTGTGTGGGCCCTTTAGATCCACCACAAGGGATGCTTCCCGCTTCTACGTGACTTTTACGGATGATTATAGCAGATATAGATATATCTACTTAATCAAGAAAAAGTCGAAACCTTTGAAAAGTTCAAAGATTTTAAGAATGAAGTGGAGAATCAGCTGGGCAGGAAAATCTAGATCCTTCGGTCAGACCGAGGAGGAGAGTACCTAAGTCTTGAGTTTCACGACTATCTAAAAGAATGCGGAATTGTTTCGCAATTGATGCCTCCGAGAACGCCACAATTGAATGGTGTGGCTGTCACACCCCAAACCAGATGGCGGAAATGTCCGAGGGCTCGTGTGACTTAAATTGAATATCATCACAATGAATATACATGAATCATAACATAAACGTCACCATGCATCAATATATTACAACTGGGATTGTTCACATCGAGTACATTGTTTTACATTACACATTCATAACATAAATAGTTCGAGTGTTTTTAACAACATAACATCTAAAATTACTTCATAATACTCTTCCGTTTACCTGTTACCTGAGAATACAAGTTATTTTGGAAAAACGTCAACATATGAAATGTTGGTGAGTTCATAAGCAATATTGTGATAAAATGATTTGTGTAGTTTTGTAAAAACCCAAAAAAATCCGATATTTTCTGAAAAGACTTTTGTTTATCAAAGTGTGAGAACCATAAGTTGATGCACGAATGATTTCAAAAACATATATATATATATATATATATATATATATATATATATATATATATATATATATATATATATATATATATATATATATATATATATATATGAAGGGTATTTTGTATTATAGTTATAAGATTTCGAACGAGTAGTATTGAATTCCGCGGAAAACCCGATGTTTTCCGATGTTGAAATGTATTTGTGATTACTGATTTTTGTATTGTCTTAACGAATGAATATTGATTAATCCATATTGTATATCGTCCTAATTTTGTCTACTTTGATTTCTCGTAAGCCTTAACGAACGAGAGAAGGGGAGTATTAGGTCCTACTACTATCGTAAGTACCTTAGGTTGTCGTGGATGCAAAAGACACGATGGTCCAACTCGCACTTGATTACTGTGACCTTACTAGCTTTTCTAACGGTAAACTTTGGCCCACTAGCACATAAAAGCTATTGAAAGTCCTTTTATAAAATATTGGGTCATTTAAGGCCCAATAACATATAAGCGTTATCCCTTTGGGCCCAAAGATCATGTAGGTGGGTTTGCAAGGCCCAACAAGCATGATTTGAAACTCATAAGCCCAAAGTTTGTAGATTTACTCATTGTAGTCGTCACGTATCTATTGAAGTGTTTTTATTTTGATGCTTGATGTTTTGTATTGATTTGAGACTGAATCAATTCGTTTATAACGATATTTGGTATTGAAGGTGTATTCGTTTTCCGTTTTGTCGCTAGTCGGGTATCTTGTATTTTGTCTTAATGAATTAATTTGTTTAAACGTATGATTTTTACCTTTTCACTACCTTTCTTATATAAAAATAACACTTTTAGTCCTTTATATAAAAGAATTTCATTTTTAGTCCTTAAAACATTTTTCTTGACACTTTTGTATCAAAAACTTGTTGAAAAGACATTTTTAACCCAAAAATTATTTTTTAAACAGCTTTAGCCCTTCCAAAATGGAGTTTCTCGGTTAGAACCCCTTATTTCGCAACTTTTACAGTTTTGGCCCAAAATATAAAAAGTTTACATTTTTTATCCTTTTTGAAATTGGAAAGCATTTTTGACCTTTGAAATAGTTTTATTTTACTTCTTATCCCCTGTTTTGCAGAATGTTACAATTCAGCCCCTTAAAACTTCAAAAATTCGCAATTATGGGCTTATTGGGCCGAAAAGCCCAAATTTAGCCCATTAAGCTAAATTTTTGCATTTCAAGTCCTTTGAAAACTCTAATATTCAGAAAACTGATTATAGAAATTCTTTTGACTCTTTTGACCCTCAAGAAACCATGAATTTACAGTTTTTAACCCGAGTTTTGTATTTTTGACAATTTAAGCCCTAAAGTGGGTTTTATGTTAGAATATGTTCCTCATAACCTTATAAGCTATTTTTCTTGACTAGATTAGTGTAAAATAACTTAGATTATGTTTGTTTCCTTTCTCATGTCATAGATCTCGAGTTAATACCCCTTTTGGTTACATATTTATCACAAAAACACATAAAATCACACACATACATGCATAAAATCACACATTGCATACACATACACATAGATCTACACATAGTCTTGTATTATCCCCCATAAAACATATAAAAATCGAAAAAAGAGGGGTATGAAGCTCACCTTGAGTTGTAGTTTCGGTTTTTGAAGGAAAAGATGAAGAAATTTCGATCCTAGCAAGTCTTGTTGGAGGATCTCGAACTTAGATGCTTCTAAGGTGCAAGATCACAAGATTAAATGGATTTAGAAGAGATTTTCGGATGAAATGAAGTAGCTAGATCATGGATTTAACATCAACTTACGTTAGATGATGTTTTTGTGGAGTGATCTCTTTGAAAGCTTCCTAGATCTCAAAAATTTGGAGAGGAATGTAGAGAGTTTCTTTGAGAGAGTTTTGAGTGAATGGAATGAATTTTTGTGAGTATGTGTGAGTTGCGTTCGGCCGAGAGAAGAAGAGAGGAGAGAAGAGAGAAGGTTGATGAGATAGGTGCATGGAAGTATGAGAGTATGCATGGAAGTCCACTAAATAAAAATGAGTTGGCACACACAAAGTCAACTCTTCCTTCTTAGTGGGCTTGGGCCGAGAATGGATTGAGAAAGAGAAAGAATTGGGTCTTGAGTGTTTAGCCCATATTATGACTCACTTGTTTGGGCCCAAATAAATCAAAGTATAGTTTTTATGACCTATTAGGGCTAAATTAATTTGGTTGTGACCCATGAAGGCCCAAAATACCATATTTCATGTATATGGGTCCATTTAGGGCCCATTAGAGAGTTCTAGATTCAAGATGGATAATTTGGAAGTTTATTTGTCCATTAGGCCCAATAAGGAAATCCTAGTCCAAAGTGAACTCAAATTGGAATTTTAAAGGTTTCCAATTCTTTGTTGACCATTTGTAGGGCTAGAATGAAGTATTTGATGAAGTTTTGTTGTTATAGAATAAGCATCATGCATGCTTTCATGTTATTGATTCATAATTGTTATAAGTGTTGTGGTTACAAGGTACCAAAATTTCTAGTTGTGACAGTGGCTGAGAGACGTAATCGGACCTTGTTGGACATGGTTCGTTCTATGATTACTCAGAATTCGTTACCAATAGCTTTCTAGGGGTATTCCTTAGAGACTGTCGCTCATATCCTTAACTTAGTTCCCACCAAGAAGGTTACCAAGACTCCTCACGAGATGTGTATAGTGAAAGCTCCCTCGTTGGCACATATCAAGGTTTGGGGTTGCGAGGCTTTCGTAAGACGAGAGACTCACGACAAGCTCGAACCTCGTAGTGAGAAGTGTTATTTCATCGGCTATCTGCAGAAGTCTTTTGGCTATCTTTTCTATAGACCGAATGACAATGTTGTCTTTGTTGCTAGAAGAGGAGTTTTCCGAGAAAGGGAATTGATAGGCCAAGAGGACAGTGGGAGGCAAATTGATCTTGAAGAGATTCAAGAGCAAAGCGATGAAGGAACCTCTGAAACTGGCACTCAACCCGAGGAGGAAACTCCCGTTGAGCCCGTTGACGAGTCATTACCTCTTATACGTACTAGTAGGGATAGTGCTCAACCCCAGTTTTATGGTTTTCATATTACTAGTGAAGGGGATACGTTTATTAGTGATGAAACACTAATGAATTTGGATGAACCTAGTAGCTACCAGGAAGCCATGGCAGGCCCGGAGTCGGCTAAATGGAAAGAGGCGATGGATAGCGAGATTCAGTCCATGTACAACAACCATGTTTGGAATTCGGTTGAGAATGTACCGGGTCGCAAGACAGTCGGGTGCAAATGGATCTTCAAGAAGAAGACAAACATGGATGGGAAAGTGCATACTTATAAAGCGTGATTGGTTGCGAAGGGATTTACTCAAACTCCTGGAGTTGACTATGATGAGACCTTCTCACCAGTTGTGAAGATAAAGTCTATTAGGGTAATGCTCGCAATAGCTGCATTTCAAGATTATGAAATATGGTAGATGGATGAGAAAACCGCTTTCCTTAATGGAAAGTTGGCTGAGGATGTTTACATGAGTCAGCTAGAGGGTTTTGTCGATGCGAGGCATCCGAATAGAGTGTGCAAGCTTGAGAAATCCATTTATGGATTGAAACAAGTGTCTCGCAGATGGAATCTTTATTTTGACGGGAAAGTTAAAGAGTTTGGCTTTCTGCGAAGCAAAGATGAATCTTGTGTATATGTCAAAGCCAGTGGGAGTATAGTGAGCTTCCTTGTATTGTATGTCGATAACATACTGCTCATAGGAAACGAAGTCCCAACCTTGCAAGAGGTTAAGTCCTGGCTTGGGAAGTGTTTCGCTATGAAGGACCTCGGAGAAGCTGCTTCTATTTTGGGAATAAGGATAGTGAGAAACAGGGAAAAGAGACTAATAGGACTCAGTCAGGATACATACTTGGATAAGGTACTAAAGCGTTTTAGTATGGAAAATTCCAAGAAGGGGAGTTGCCAATCTAAAGCAATACCAAGCTGAGTAAGACTCAGAGCCCGAGTACAGAGGCAGAGATAGCTGATATGAGCCGAGTACCTTACCCATCCGCAGTAGGCTCTATCATGTACGCTATGAATTGTACTCGCCCTAATGTGGCCTTCGCTTTGAGCATGGTCAGCAGATATCAAGGGAACCTTGGTAGAGCGCATTGGATTGCAGTTAAGAATATTCTTAACTACCTACGAATGACCAAGGAATGGTTTCTAGTCCTCGGTGGGAGTGATGACTTAAGGGTACGAGGGTATAGTGACGCTAGTTTTCAGACGGATCGAGATAGTTACCGATCGCAGTCGGGCTGGGTCTTTACCCTAAATGGAGGAGCAGTGACTTGGAAAAGTTCCAAACAAGAGACCGTAGCTGATTCAACGTGCGAATCAGAGTAAATTGCGGCGAGCGAAGCATCAAAGGAGGCTATATGGTTGAAGAACTTCATCGGAGACCTTGGAGTTATGTCATCCATAAAGGAGACAATGGAAATTTTTTGTGATAATGAAGGAGCGGTTGCCTTAACCAAGGAACCAAGAGATCATGGCAGATCTCGACATATCGACAGAAAATACCATTTTATTAGACATCGGGTAGAAGAGGGACTCCTCGTTGTGAATAGGGTATCATCAGAAGATAACCCAGCAGATCCCCTTATGGAGGGACTGAGTAGGGTCAAACACTTGTAGCACGCTAGGAGCATTGGGCTGAAGGATGATATAAGTTTGGATTAGATAGGAAACATGTAATAGATAGTTTGTACTTGACATTTGATGAATAAATAAAGTTGTGTTATTTATGAGTAAAGCTACTATCTTGTGTTGGTTATTTATCTATTGTTTCAATATTGCATGTTTTGACTTCCTAAATGATAGGATTATTCGAACAATCCACAGCCGTTCATATTTTGGAAGTAGATATGAATGAAGAATGTCATGAATTGTTTGTAGCTTGTCTAAAAGGTTTTGGGCATAGCAAGGGTTTGCTGCAAAGTTCATAAGTGCTTATGAATATGATTTGAGCATTGAAATAAACCTGCGTTTGCTAGTATCACTTCGTGGTGTTATACATTAAGTGATCGCAAAGCGATAATACCATATAGTCTTAAAAACTTAGAGATATGGTTGTTGTTTGCTGGTTGGTTATGCATTGATGATGTGTAAACGCATTAGTAACTTGATGTTATAAAACACATTGTTGTGAATGATTCAGTTAGTAAATAATAGATGCATATGAGTCGATGTTAATCTGTTCCTTTTATTCTATGAGAATAAAAGTGATATCTTGGTCACTCGATGATTTGGTTTGACTTATGTGTCGGGCCCGGTCAGAATGAAGTTATTGTGTTCAACTAAATTCTATGTCAAACAAATCAGAGATCGAGGAACAAATGTTGGACAATAAGCATTGTCAGCATGATATCTAGAACAGAGGATTATACGATCCCTTATCTGAAGGACAAGTTGCTGATTAGAGTTGACAACGAAGTATAAGAGCTACAATTGCTAATCGGATTCTGAAGTCATATGTGAGATATAGTTACTAGACTTATCCAAGTAGGAGACTGTTGGATTAGTGTCTAAGCTCATAACTATATTTGGTATGTACTTGACCTGATTGTGCATGGTCCTTTTGGGTTGCCTTTTCCAAAGCAACTTGACAATGTAATTTAAGGAGAAAGAGAGAGAGAATATTCTGGTTTATTAATATATTATAAGAATAATATATTAAAGGAGAAATCATATTTATTTAATTAGTATTGGTCATAAATTAATTAGGAATTAATTTCGTGACTAAAAGAGATTAATTAAATAAAGGGGCATAAACTGTCAAATGTATGATAGTTGAATTTTGGGCTGGGAAACCTAATGGACTAAAGGGGGAACGAAATTATGATGGGGATTCATCATATTTTCGTCCAAGGCCTTATTCCAGAAGGTTCCTTGGGCTGCTTGGTGGCTAAGCTGTCCATTAGGGTTTAGACTGAAACCCTAGCAGCCTACAATATAAATAAGACCCCTAGGCTCTGAAAATCGGCTACACTTGATTCCAAGAGAACCCTAGGGCCGATTTTAGCATCTCTCACCCTCTCTCATATTTCCTTCTTGCTTGTGGGGTTTGTGAACCATTAGAGGAGTTACAATTGTGACTCTAAGCTCAAGATCAAGAAGACTACAAGGATTTCAAGCTACTTGGAAGAGGTAAATCACTTAGATCTATTCTTATGATGTTGATTTCGAATCTTATATGAGATATCTAGAGTTGCAAGTCTTGGATTCAAAGCATGTACAATAGAGAAACCTAGATCCAAGCATTAGGGTTTGTATGAGCACATAGGATTGTTCTTATGCATAAAACCCATCAAGTACTTATTCGTTATAGCTCGGATTTCGGAGTTCTTTATATGAACGGAAACCTTGTGACATATACTACAACTTAGTTAAGATTATTTATTCTAAATAATCTTCTATCAAAAATTCATTTTTGACGTTTATCATCTCTAAATTGATTAGCCCGAATCTGCGGGCGTTACATTGTAGTGTTGGTATCAACATAAGTGTAAGTGCTCCATGGTGGGAATCTAGGGACCATTTGAAATTCAGTGTAGGCTCAAAGCCATCTTCGGATAACTTCAAAACTAGAAAACTCTTCATCTGTGAGTAAGCTTTTTAGGACTAGAGAGTGAGCACGGTTAGAGGTGTAAAATTTGTCTTATTTACGGTAACGATTACATATGGGCATTGTTTCGAACATTTAGTGTGCATCTTAAGAAGTTCACGTTGGAATCTTTGGTTTTAGTTATTATTGAAATCCAAATTAGAGACATACTCAACACACATAGATGTAAGATTGAGGAAAATGAAAATATACACATAAACATGAAACATAGAAGAGATAGAGAGAGAGAGAGAGAGAGAGAGAGACCAAAACTTGGCCTCCCGTCATGATTGTGATGAAATCAAAAGTATCAATAATTACTTGAGAACTTTGGTGAAGATGAATGGTTGGAGTAATTGTGATGAAACCAAAATATCACTATTATCGCCCATATTTTTTTTTATTCTTTGTCACACCCCCGAACCAGACGGCAGAAATGTCCGAGGCTCGCGTGACTTAAATTGAATATCATCACAATGAATATACATGAATCATAACATAAACATCACCATGCATCAATATATTACAACTGAAATTGTTCACATCAAGTACATTGTTTTAAATATTACACATTCATAACATAAATTGTTTGAGAGTTTTCAAAAAACATAACATCCTAAAATTACTTGATATTACCCTTCCGCTTACCTGTTACCTAAGAATACAAGTTATTTTGGAAAACGTCAACATATGAAATGTTGGTGAGTTCATAAGCAATGTTGTGATAAAAATGATTTGTGTAGTTTGTAAAACCCAGAAAATCTGATATTTTATGAAAAAGACAATAGTTTTTCAAAGTGTGAAGATCCATAAGTTGATGCATGAATGATTTCAAAACGTGTATATAAAAGGGGTTTTGTATTATAGTTATAGAAATTACAAGCGAGTGGTGTTGATTTCCTCAAAAAACCTGATGTTTTCTGATAACGCAAGATTTACTTGTTTACGAGTTACCATACCGCTACAACGAATGATTATTGTTTACTCTTCCTTGATTACTCGGGTGGTGTTGGATTAATTAAGGGTTGTGAGTCGTTATAATCATGCATTAATAATGACTAGTTATAACTACAGTTTACGAACGATCCTTAGAGGCTTCGCCCATTATCACTCATTTAATCCAAACAACCTTGATTACTATTGATTAACAACTTGAATCTGTTTACTTTGATTTCTCATAAGCCTAGCAAACGAGGAGAAGAGGAGTACGAAGTCCTGCTACTTCTGTGAGTTATTTTAGGCTATCAGGGATGCGAAAGACACGTTGTCCTGTCTCGCATTTGATTACTTTGACCTTATGACAATACTAATGGATCACTAGGGCCCAATAGCACTTAAAAGCCATTGAAGGTCCCTTTATATGGAATTGGGTCATAGAAGGCCCAATAACATATAATCATTATCCCCTTGGGCCCAAACGTCATGTTAATAGACTTCAAGATCCAACAAGCATGATTTGAGACTTTCAACCCAAGGTCTTTGGAATGTTTACTTGTCTTAGGCATTATATAATTGTTGGAGGGTTTGATTCAACGATTTGTTATTTTGTATCGACTCGAGACCGAGCGATTTCTTTATAACGATATTTGGAGTTATACGTGTATTCGTATTTCTATTTTTGTAACCCGTAGATTAGTACTTTTGACTCAATATTCTATAAATAAAATAATTTGTTTAAAAATAGTGGTTTGACCTTTTCAGCCCCTTTCTTTTTATAAAATAACAATTTTAGTCCTTTGTATAAAAGAAAAATCATTTTAAGCCCTTAAAACATTTTCTTGACACTTTTGCATCATAGACTTGTTTAAATGATATTTTTAACTCAAGACTTATTCTTTGGCTGTTTCAGACCTTCCATAATAGTATATTTTTCGGTTAAAACCCAAACTTTTGCAATTTTTACAATTTTAGCCCAAAACCTAAAATCTTTGCATTTTTGATCCTTTTTGGAAAAGAAAAGCATTTTTAACCCTTGAAATAGTTTTGTTACATTTGTTATCCCCTGTTTTGAAGAATTTACCATTTCAGCCCCTTTAAATGTCATATTTTTGCAACTTTTGGGCTTATTGGGCCGAAAGCCCAAAATTTAGCCCATTAAGCTAATATTTACATTTTAAGTCCTTTGAAGATCATAAGGTTCATAAAAACAACTATTGTAACTGTTTTGACTCTTTTGACCTTTAAGAAACCGTGATTGGCAACTTTTAACCCAACTTTTGTATATTTGACAATTTAAGCCCAAAAATGGGTTTTATGTTAAAATATGTTTATCACAATCTTATAAGTTAATATTCTTGGCTTGTTTAGTGTATTATAACTTAGATCATGTTTTTTTCCTTCTTATGACATATATCTCGAGATTTCTTCCCTTTTTGTTTACATATTCAACATAAAAACACATAAAATCACACATACAAGCATAAAATCATACATAGTATACACATACACATAGATCTACACATTTTACTTGTATTCTCCCACATAAAAATCATGAAATCCGAAAAGAGAGGGGTATGAAGCTCACATTTGCTTGTTGTTTTCGATTTAGAAGGAAGAAATGAAGAAAGTTTCGATCCTAGCAAGCCTTCTTGGAAGATCTCGAACTTAGAGACTTCTAAGATGGTTTTCATGAGTTTGAATGGGTTAGGAAGATATTTTTGATAAAACAAAGAATCTAGATCATAGATCCAAGAATGAACTTACCTTAGATGAGGATTTTTCTGGAACAATCTCCTTGAAAAGCTTCTAAACTTCGAAAATTTGATGAAGAATGGAGAGAGTCCTTATGTTTTTGAGAGAGAGTTTTGAGAGTGTGTGTGTGTGTGTGTGTTTGAGTTGGTTTCAGCCGAGAGAAAAAGACAGAGGGGAAAGAGAATTGAGTGAAGATATGGTTGTTTGGATACATGAGTTATTTGCATGGAGAACCAAGAAATAATGGTGAGGTGGCAAGTACAAAAGTAAACTTCTCCTCCCTTTGTGTAGTTAGGCCGAGAAGAGGAGAAGAAAGAAGAGAGATTGGGCCCTTTAATGCTTAAGCCCATATTATAATCCAATTAGGTGAATTTACGGCCCAAATAAATCTAGGGATGACTTTTATGATCCATTAGGGCTATATAAATTTGTTGTGACCCCCATAAGGCCCATTAAAGTTACCCTATTTCATTTTAGGCTTATAAGGCCCAAAATATTAAGTTTCATGTATATTGGTCCAATTAGGGCCCATTTGAGAGTTCTACGTTCAAGATAGTTAAATTGGAAGCTTATTGGTCCATTAGGCCCAATAAGGAAATCCTAGTCTAAAATGAAATTAAATCGGTATTTCTAGGGTTTCCAATTGTTTGTTGACTATTTGTAGTGCCTGTATAAAGTGTTTGATGGAAGTTTTGTTGTTATTACACAAGCATAATACATGATTTCACCTTTTTGGTTCACAATTGTTATCATTGTTGTCGTTACAAGCATCCAAATTCCTAGATGTGACGTCATCACCCCGTTAGAGGGAATTTCATCCCAATTTTTTTCTAATGGTAGGTTCAGGAATGCGAGAATAGGTGAGGGTACTTCTGCTTCATTTGGTCTTTGTGTTCCCATGTGAATTCTGGCCCATGCTTCGCGTTCCACCGTACCTTCACAATCGGAATGTGACTTTGCTTAGTACGTGTCACCTCCCTGTCCATGATTTCGACTGGTTCCTTGACGAACAGGAGATTATCGTTGATTTCTATTTCTTAGAGGGGAATGACTAGGGTTTCATCCTATAAGCACTTTTTCAAGTTTGAAACATGGAATACAGGGTGTACACTGCTGAGCTCAGTGGGCAGCTGCAGTCTATATGCCACTGGACTGATTCGGGCAAGAATCTTGAAAGGTCCATTGTATCGTGGATTTAGCTTTCCTTGTTTTCCAAAATGAATAACCCCTTTCCAGTGAGAGACTTTTAATAACACATGATCCCCGACTTGAAACTCCAAGGGCTTTCGCCGTTTATCAGTGTAGCTCTTCTGTCGTTCGTGTGATGCTTGTAGTTGAGCCCTGATTTGAACTATTTTCTCCGTTGTTTCGTGTATGATCTCCGGCCTTGTTAACGCATCCCCCGATGTCTACCCTCTTGCTAGCTGGGTGTCACCTACCTTAACCCAACACAGCAGTGATCTACATTTGCGTCCATACAATGCCTCGAAAGGAGCAACTCTGATGCTCGTGTGGTAACTGTTGTTGTACGAGAATTCGATTAAGGGTAAGTGGGTATCCCACGACTTCCCAAAGTCTATTACACATGCGTGAAGCATGTCTTCAAGTGTCTGAATGGTTCGCTTGCTTTGACCATCCGTTTGCGGGTGGTAGGCAGTGCTCATGTCAAGTTGTGTTCCCATAGCTTTCTAAAGTGATTGCCAAAAGCGTGAAGTAAACCTACTATCTCTATCTGAGATTATAGATTTGGGCACTCTATGGAGTCTCACGATTTCTTTGATGTATATCCTCGTCAACCTCTCCATCTTGTAGGATTCTTTTATTAGCAGGAAATGAGCGGATTTCATCAACTTGTCGACTATTACCCATATGGTGTCCAATCCATCTATTGACTTGGGTAATTTGGTCACAAAGTCCATAGTAATCCTTTCCCATTTCCACTCGGGAATTATTGGTTGTTGTAATAAACCCGAGGGCTTCTGATATTCCACCTTTACTTTAACACAAGTAAGGCATTTGCTAACATAGGTGGCAATCTCTACCTTCATGTTGGGCCACTAATAGTGTTGCTTAAAATCCAAGTACATCTTGTTTGAACCTGGATGGATGGAGTATCGCATCTTGTGGGCTTCATTCATGAATACTTCTCTGAATCCCCCAAGTTTAGGGACCCAAATGCGGTTCATGAAGTAATATGTTCCGTCTTCCTTCACTTCAAAGTTCTTCTCCATTCCACGCAATGCTTCGCTTGTTTTGTTTTCTGCCTTCATGGCATCGAACTGGGCTATTCTAATTTGCGAGGTCAGGTGGGATTGGATGGTTATCAAGAGAGTTTTCACACGATGATTTGGGTATTCTTTCTGATTCAAGGCATCAGCTACCACGTTAACCTTGGCTGAGTGGTACTTGATTTCCCACTCATAGTTGTTCAGCAGTTCAACGCATCTTCGTTGCCTCATGTTTAGCTCTTTTTGATTCTAGATGTGCTGGAGATTCTTGTGGTTGGTGAAGATGGTGCACTAGGTACCGTAAAGGTAGTGCCTCCAAATCTTCTAGGCGAAGACCACTGCTCCCAGTTCCAGATCATGGGTGGCGTAATTCACCTCATGTGTCTTTAGTTGCCGGGACACGTAAGCTATCACCTTCCCACGCTGCATGAGTACACAGCCTAAACCCCGATTCGACGCGTCGCAGTAAACTACAAAGTCTTCTATTCCCTCTGGTAACGATAGTACCGGTGCACTGCAGAGTGCTTGCTTCAGAGTTCGGAATGCAGCTTCTTGCTTATCAGTCCATTCGAAGATTACGCCTTTTTGTGTAAGCATGGTGTGTGGCTTGGCTGTCTTAGAGAAGTTCTGGATGAACCTTCTGTAATAGCCTGCAAGACCTAAAAATTGGCAAACTTCTGTGGGTGTTGTTGGGACTGCCCATCCTTCGATGACTTTGACTTAGAAGGATCCACTTGTATCCCTTCTTGATTAACAACATGACCCAAAAGGTTCACACTACGGAGCCAAAAATCACACTTAGAGATTTTTGCGTCTAGCTTCACGGTTCGCAGGGTTTCCAGGATTTGTCGGAGATGTTGGTCATGCTCTTCTTCGCTTCGAGAGTAAACTAGAATGTCGTCAATGAAAACGATGACAAAGTTGTTGAGGAATGGTCGACAGATTCGATTCATTAGGTCCATGAATGCGGCAAGAGCATTCGTTAGACCGAAGGGCATTACGACAAATTCATAATGTCCATAACAAGTTCGAAAAGCGGTTTTGGGGATATCCTCTTCCCGGACCTTGAGTTGATGGTACCTAGATCACAGATCTATCTTAGAGAAGTAGCTTGCACCTTGAAGTTGGTCAAATAGATCGTTGATTCGCGGGAGTGGATAACGATTTTTGACAGTGAGCTTATTTAGTTCCCTATAGTCAATGCACATCCTAAAAGATCCATCTTTCTTATTAACAAGGAGAATTGGATCTCCCCATGGTGAGAAACTGGTTCAGATGAATCCTTTGTCCAAAAGTTCACTGAGTTGACTGGACAATTCTTGCATCTCCGCAGGAGCCAATCTGTAAGGCGATTTGGTGATGGGAGTAGCTCTTGGCACAAGGTCAATTCGAAACTCGACTTGTGTTTCTGGGGGTATCCCCGGAAGATCTTCAGGAAAGACATCTGGGAACTCACAAGCTACTGTAATGTCTTCAATTTTGACCTCTTCCTTGGATTTATCCACTATATGAGCCAGAAACGTCAAGTCCTTCTTTCGCAGATACTTATGTGTCTTAACGCACGAGATAAGACGAAGGTTTGTTCTAGGTTTGTCTCCGTAAATAACTAGGGTTTCGTGATTTGGAAGGTGAAGGCGAACGACCTTCTCGTGACATATAATCTCAGCATGGTGGGGGCTTAACCAATCCATGCCGATAATCACATCAAAACTCCTAATGGAAACAGGTATTAAGTTTATTCGAAATACGTGTTTGTTTAACGCTAGGGTACATCCGATATAGATTTCCCCAGTGGATTCTGTTTTCTCATTGGCCATTTTCACCGTAAAGGTTTCATTGAGCTTCTAGGGTTGTTTTAACAAGTGCTTAAATTTATTGCTCACAAAAATTCGCTATGCTCCGGTATCAAATAGGATGCATGAATAATTGTGGTTTAGGAGAAACGTACCAGTGACAATAGCGAGATACTGAACCGCTTCTCCCTGACCCATGGTCAGTACTCTTCCTGTTCCTCCATTCCCGGGGTTGTTGTTGTTAGGGCAGTTTCGACGGAAATGCCCAGGCCTTCCACATCCGTAGCAGGTGTGGCTCAGTCCTGAATTGTTTCTGCTAATGTTGGAGTTGTTGTTGTTGTTGCTACGGTTGTTGCTGTTGTTGTTTCCTTGCTGCTGATTTTGGGGAGGATAGGTCCTGCAATATTTTGCTGTGTGACCCTTTCGATTGCAGCTGGTGCAATGCATCTCTATGCATTCTCCGTTATGATGGAGACTGCACTTGTTGCACTTTGGAAGAGTTCCAGAATACTGCCTAGGAGCGCTTGGAGCAGCTGAGACTGGAGCATGTGGTGCGGAGGGAACTTGGTTGGTTGCAGCATTGACTGTAACTATTTGTTGCTTCTTGGACGATTTCGAGCCTTGACGTCCCTTCCTCTTGTTGTTCTTTCCTTTCTTGTTGTCACTTTCCTTCTTAGCTTCAGCCTCCACCGACTTCTCACCCTTCTTGTTGTTGTGGTCGTACAGTTTCTTGGCCAATCTCTTGGCACTGTCGAGGGTTTCGGTATTTGCAACTATCACATTTCCTTGGATTGGGGAGGTTAGTCCCTAGACGAATCATTCAATTTTCTTTCCCTCCGAAGTGATCATGCAAGGGCACAACAGAGACAGTTCGCTAAACCTCGATATGTATGCGTCAATGTCGGAATTTCGGACGGTGAGATTCCACAGCTCTTGTTACATCTTCTAGATTTCGTCTCGCGGGCAGTACTCGGCCATCATCATTTCTTTCATCTTTGCCCATGGCATAGAGTTGGCTACGGGAAGAGTCATGGCTTCTATGTGTCCGTTCCACCCAGTGAGAGCCTGGTCAATGAAAGTGCATGCGGCAAACTTCACCTTCATCTCCTCAGGGCATTCGCATATCTCGAACACCGATTCCAGCTTCTCGATCCATCTTTTCAGGGTTAACATTCCCCCAGTGCCATTAAAGGTTCGTGGCTTGGCATTGGTGAAATCTTTGTAGGAGCATGTCTTGGTAGGTCCTTGATTTATCTCATTGTTCGAACTTCCAGCCCCTTGTCCATTGACTCCTCCATTGTTCCCTTGGTGAATTTGTGCCATTGTTGCGGTGACTGCAACAGATACAGCTGCTTGGAATGCAGCTGAGTTGACTTCGGGTGGGGTTGGCCCAGGGTTTCCGCGGGTTGGTCGTTAAGGCATCTTTCTGTCATGGAACGGAAAGATGTTGAGTGCCTATGGTTTTTGTGAGATTGTGGTCCTATAAACTAGGTGTGTGGCATGAACTTAAGTAATTTCATAAATTAGCATACAATCATGGATATATAACACATAGCAGACTGTAGAACACATAAAATTTTCCATTAATATTATCCGCACTTTGATACATGAAAATTTGGTCGAAAGAGCATACATAAAAGGTGCAAGTTCGGCAGCGTAACAACTTTATGAGTCGTGTAATCACTTAAAAATAGAGCCGATGGTATATAGAATAGATCATAGTACTAGTAAGGTAAGTTTACTCCTAACACTCTATGGAGCGCCCTATGACTGCAGCGAGGTCATATACCGAAGTGTTGTGCCAACAACTGGGCCATCTCAGCCATTTCTCCAATGACTTCATCCCTCTCATGCTCAGCTCGCACTGCTCGTGCTTCCATGGCGAATAGTTGTTGCCGCAAAGTAGCAATCTTAGCTTCTGGGGAGCGATTCTCCCTTGCGGGATTCGTAGTCTGAGTCCGTGTACTCGTCAGGCCCCACGTTGTGTACTCCCTCCTGATCTCCCTCAGGCTCATCTTCGATCATCCCGTGAGCCACTAAGACCTGATGAAACTGAATGCCCTGGTGCTCCCCTTCCATGGTGACTGAGAGGAGGTATACAAATAAACTATAATTACACCTATGATGTTTTAATTATTGTATAAACTGAGTTGATGTTCTCTTCTTGGTGATGAAGGGGTATGTTTTTAGGTTTACCTACCATTGCGGTTTCCTCGGGGCATGTGATAGTTGTACCTCAGAGGAAATGTAGTTGATCAAGCTACATTCACTCCTTAATACGACTATGAACAGTCCCGTCTTAACCGAGAATCTAGAATTATCTTATTTGATTTGGTATTATGTTATTTTTCCTGTGTCTTAAGAGTAGGGGTGTTTTATCGTTGTGTTTTATTTGTTTTGTTTTGTTTAGAGTTGTTTTGTCCCATTTTGTCTTAAGAGTAGGCAATAGTTTGTCAAAGTGTGAAGATCCATAAGTTGATGCATGAATGATTTCAAAACGTGTATATAAAAGGGAGTTTTGTAAAACCTAGAAAATCCGATATTTTCTGAAGGTCCCTTTATATGGAATTGGGTCATAGAAGGCCCAATAACATATAATCATTATCCCCTTGGGCCCAAAGGTCATGTTAATGGACTTCAAGATCCAACAAGCATGATTTGAGACTTTCAGCCCAAGGTCTTTGGAATGTTTACTTGTCTTAGGCATTGTATAATTGTTGGAGGGTTTGATTGACCGATTTGTTATTTTGTATCGACTCGAGACCGAGCGATTTGTTTATAACGATATTTGGAGTTATACGTGTATTTGTCTTTCGATTTTTGTAAGCCGTAGATTAGTATTTTTGACTCAATATTCTATAAATAAAATAATTTGTTTAAAAATATAGTTTGACCTGTTCAGCCCCTTTCTTTTTATAAAATAACAATTTTAGTCATTTATATAAAAGAAAAGTCATTTTAAGCCCTTAAAACATTTTCTTGACACTTTCGCATCATAGACTTGTTTAAATGATATTTTTAACTCAAGACTTATTCTTTGGCTGTTTCAGCCCTTCCAGAATAGTATATTTTTCCGTTAAAACCCAAACTTTTGCAATTTTTACAATTTTAGCCCAAAACCTAAAAACTTTGCATTTTTGATCCTTTTTGGAAAAGAAAAGCATTTTTAACCCTTGAAATAGTTTTGTTACACTTGTTATCCCCTGTTTTGAAGAATTTACCATTTCAGCCCTTTAAATGTCATATTTTTGCAACTTTTGGGCTTATTGGGCCGAAAGCCCAAAATTTAGCCCATTAAGCTAATATTTACATTTTAAGTCCTTTGAAGATCATAAGGTTCATAAAAACAACTATTGTAATTGTTTTGACTCTTTTGACCTTTAAGAAACCGTGATTGGCAACTTTTAACCTAACTTTTGTATATTTGACAATTTAAGCCCAAAAATGGGTTTTATGTTAAAATATGTTTATCACAATCTTATAAGTTAATATTCTTGGCTTGTTTAGTGTATTATAACTTAGATCATGTTTTTTTCCTTCTTATGACATATATCTCGAGATTTCTTCCCTTTTTGTTTACATATTCAACATAAAAACACATAAAATCACACATACAAGCATAAAATCATACATAGTATACACATACACATAGATCTACACATTTTACTTGTATTCTCCCACATAAAACTCATGAAATCCGAAAAGAGAGGGGTATGAAGCTCACATTTGCTTGTTGTTTTCGATTTAGAAGGAAGAAATGAAGAAAGTTTCGATCCTAGCAAGCCTTCTTGGAAGATCTCGAACTTAGAGGCTTCTAAGATGGTGTTCATGAGTTTGAATGGGTTAGGAAGATATTTTTGATAAAACAAAGAATCTAGATCATAGATCCAAGAATGAACTTACCTTAGATGAGGATTTTTCTGGAACAATCTTCTTGAAAAGCTTATAAACTTCGAAAATTTGATGAAGAATGGAGAGAGTCCTTATGTTTTTGAGAGAGAGTTTTGAGAGTGTGTGTGTGTGTGTGTTTGAGTTGGTTTCGGCCGAGAGAAAAAGAGAGAGGGGAAAGAGAAGTGAGTGAAGAGATGGTTGTTTGGATACATGAGTTATTTGCATGGAGAACCAAGAAATAATGGTGAGGTGGCAAGTACAAAAGTCAACTTCTCCTCCCTTTGTGTAGTTGGGCCGAAAAGAAGAGAAGAAAGAAGAGAGATTGGGCCCTTTAATTCTTAATCCCATATTATAATCCAATTAGGTGAATTTTTGGCCCAAATAAATCTAGGAATGATTTTTATGATCCATTAGGGCTATATAAATTTGTTGTGACCCTATAAGGCCCATTAAAGTTACCCTATTTCATTTTAGGCTTATAAGGCCTAAAATATTAAGTTTCATGTATATGGGTCCAATTAGGGCTCATTTGAGAATTCTATGTTCAAGATAGTTAAATTGGAAGCTTATTGGTCCGTTAGGCCCAATAAGGAAATCCTAGTCCAAAATGAAATTAAACCTGGATTTCTAGGGTTTCCAATTCTTTGTTGACTATTTGTAGTGCATGTATAAAGTGTTTGATGGATGTTTTGTTGTTATTACACAATAATCATACATGCTTTCACCTTTTTGGTTCACAATTGTTATCATTGTTGTTGTTACAAGCATCCAAATTCCGAGTTGTGACATTCTTTCTCCAATCAGTTCTAAAAAAGGACTACAAAAGATTGCAAATCTTAGGAACGTGGAACGTAGCAACTCTTAGGGTTCATATTCGAGGTAAAATAAGACCAGAGATCGAGAATTGGTAGTGAAAACCTGGATAGAGTTTCCATAATGGTATGTTTGTGTTTATATTTGACATGGAGTAAGAAAGACTGAGATATATGAGTTTCACAAGCAGCTCTAGGACCTCTAAATAAGTTTGATTTGGTGGTCGGCGCTAAAAGCAAGCTACCAACAAGTCGCCAACCTTAGAAATACATATGAGACCTTTGGAGTTTTGTTGGTTTAAATTGATTATGGTTGTGGTTTAATTGAACGGGAAGAAATAGGGGAAACACCAAGTGGTATCTCCAACCTCCTCCTTTTAGCTCTGCGTGGCAACATTACCAGTATCCTGGGGGTTATCAAAGGTGAACGATGGTGGTTGTTGTAAACGAATGTTGGTGTTGGTGATGAACAATATTGGTAAAGGATCAACTACGAAAAAATTTAAACCATAGGGGTCATTCGTGTAATCTTGAATAACTGATTAACGGAAGAATATTTAAAAACTAATGATAATGACTTCATTGACTAACTTTAGTCCTTATGACGAATTGTTTGCATAGATGGTCTAGGGATGAAAGTGGGTCTAAATCCGGACTGGATGGACCCGGACTCGGAAAACCCAGAACCGGTTAACGAGATTTTATAGAACTGGAAACCGGACCGGTATATAGGAACCAGTTCCGGTTCGGTTCCGGGTAAAGTGGGTCTAGAACCGGAAAACCCGGAAACATCAAAATGGGTAGGTTGGAACCGGATAAAGTGGGTTTAGAACCGGAAAACCCGAATAAACCGGAATTTTTTTGTAACTACTTACTACTTAGTGGGTTGAAGTTTGAAAATTTTCATATTGATATCCCGACTTTGGGGGAATGTAACTTATTGAATACGAAACCACAATTAACAAAATTAGAGTCTAAAATCACATACAAACTCTAAAATACACTCTGGAAAAACCTGCATGTCAATCCGACATCAAACGAATGAGATATGCTTGTGTTAATATTTTCACATAATACAAAGTACAAAAACAAATAGCTGAAAAGTTGAAAATTTTCAGTTTTGATATCCTGACTTCGGAGGACTGTAAATCATTGAATGTTAAACCAAAAATGACAAAATTATAGTCTAAATTCATGTACAAACTATAAACTACAAGTTGGAAAAAACCACATGTCAATCCAACTTCAAACGAATTAGATATACATGTTTTAAAACATTCACCGAATACAAAAAAACTAAAAAACTAAAAACTTCTAGCTTTGATATCTCGATTTTTGAGGACTGTAAGTCAATGAATATAAAACAAAAATGACAAATTTATAGTCTAGAATCATGTACAAACTCTAAACTACATGTTGGAAAAAACCATATGTCAATTGGAGTTGAAACGAATAAGATATGCATCTTGTAAACGTTTTACAAAAACCGGTTCCAGCTCTAAAAGTGGTTCCGGTTCCAAAAATCGGTTTCGGTTTTCAGACCCGGTTTACCCGTACCCAATGGACCCAAATCCGGATTACCCGCAACCCGGATAAAGCCAATTTTTAAACCCGGAACCAGACCCGGTTCTATATATTTCGGTTCTAACGGTTCCGGTTCCGGTCCGGTTTTCTGGTTCTAAATCTCATCTCTAAGATGGTCCTTGTGGTTTCAAAATGTTGCAAAGACGGTCCTTTAAGCTAACGATGTTAAATTTTCCAGTTAAGTCCTTTGTGAAATTACACATTTACCCTTCTTATCATAGGGATCGTTTATATAAGCTTTTTAAAGCCACATGGAGCATTTATGTAATTTTGTCTATTATTTATTATCTTTATATTTATTTATTTATATTTTTGATGAAATAAATTTTTTGATGTTTTTTCTATTTTTTTTTGCTTATATTTTTTTGATTTTTTTGTTCAAATAAATTTCTTAAAATTTTTTGACACTTTATTTGAATACATGTATTAATTTTTTTAATGTTTGATTTGAATAAATTTAATTGATCTTTCGCTCGAATACATTTTTAACATTTTTAATATATTTTTTTTACGTTTTGATTTTTATAAGGCAATATGGCCCAAGAAAGTATACATTGTTGAGTAACTCATTATTTTAAAAAAAATGGTTATTTTTTATAAAATACAATAAAAAATCGTTAAATTACTCAATTTCCCTATAAAAAAAAACAAAAACTAAAAAAAAAACATTAAAAATGTATTCGAACAAAACGTAAAAAATACTATCCGAACAAAACATAATAATAAAAAAATATTAATAAATGTATTCAAATAAAACATCAAAAAAACTGTTAGGATCAGTATAGTGTTGCGTCTATTGGGCTCGTTAGCTAGTCCATGTTTATCTCCGGTATGAGCCTGTCCATCCGTGAGTTTTGTAGGGTTTAGTATAAATAGATGCTTGCATACATCTTAGATTGCAATGATTAGAAACGATTAGAAAAGTATTGTTCAGCATATTTATCGTTCTTATTTTGTAACCCTAGAATCCTCTACAGTGGAAGTTCTTAGTCGAGCTCTGCTGAGGATCGAGTAATCTAATCATTCAACACATTCTGAATCATACTTGTGTTTTGTTTTTACTATTTTTACGTTCACCAATTACCTGTTACAAAGATCTAATCGATCAAAGAGTTGTTTTATAACTCATCAATTGGTATCAGAGCAGGAGGCTGTGTAATTCATACACATCTTTTCTGTGAAAGAGTTTGCGTTTAGGGTTATTCCGCATTAACTAATATTTATTGAGCCGTCATTCCATAATTGACGTAACTCAGCATTTATTTGTTTTGCCCTAATATTACATATTACAAGTCTGATCTTTCAAACAGGTTAAACGATCAAGCATGGACAAGTCACAATCTAATCCCATCAACATCTCGAACATCATTGGATCAACGACGAAGATTCATATTTTTTACACCCATGATTACGAAGTCTGGGTGCATCATTTTGAAGATTATGTCATCGGATCTGAAGACAATGGATACCTTATTTGGGAAGCAATCGTATCTGGACCATTTGCTCACTCAAGAACATCAAAAATCATTAAAACTCAGAAAGATTATAATGATCTGTTAAAGGACGTAAAGGATGTTGCTCAAGACGAAAAGGAAAAGTTTCAGTGCAACATTAAAGCATTGAGACTGATTCGATTCGCTCTTCAATCAGATACATTCAGGCTGGTAAGTTCATGCAGCACCGCGAAAGAAATTTAGGATAGGCTGCGAGAGCTATATTCCACAGATGAAGATTTGGAGCATTCTATTCAAACCTTGCTTTTGTTTGAGTTTGGTGAATTTAAACAGAATTCTGATGGAACTGTTACTCAGACGTTTGATCGCTTCAATCATCTTCTTAGCAAGATGATCAAACACGATATAGAAAGGAAGTTGATTGAACAGAAAGTAACCTTTCTGAATGGCCTAAGACCCGAGTGGAGAGCGGTTGTGTCCACTGTTAAAGCTCATGAGCAATTTAAATCTTATTCATTGGCAAAGCTGGTAGGGATTCTGAAATCCCAAGAAAAGATTGTCTTGCAAGAGAAAAATGTGGTCTCAAGTTTGGGGTCCTTGGCACTCCTGTCTAAAAGCAAAAGTGTGGTAGAAGATGAAGATCTCAACTTAGAAGACTATGATCTTACTTCTGAAGACTATGCTATGATGGTGTCGAATCCAAAGAGGTTCATTAAGAAAAGGTTCCCTACCAATAAGAACCGAAATTGGCAGGGAAGCTACAGTTCTGAAAAAGTTAAGGAGGAACCGAAGACAGAAGAACCAAAGAAAGAGGCGAAAGTTGAAGGAGATTCTGGAGTGAACTGCTACTACTGTGGAGGAAAGAACCACTATGCCAAAGACTGTGTCCTAAAGAAAATGGTAGAAAAGGATGAGGAAAAAGATGAAGAGGCTGTATTGATGAAAAAGTTGGAAGAGATCAAGGGAAAGAAAGCTGCTACTAACCCTTCAATGAATGCTTTAATTGTGTAGGGTTCGGCAGCGAATGATGAGTTCGGTGGCGTGCAGGTCTGGTCAACCGACTCAGAGGATGATGAAGTTAGGAAGCCATCTCATGGAAAAGGGTATGTTGCAAGAGGTGATGAAAGCAGTGGGAAGTGTTTGATGGTGACAAATGTATCTCAAATGAGGGGATACAATACAGACGGTGGGAATGAGGACACCAAGGAGCGAGAGGACTTATGCTTCAAAGCAAAATCTCTCAGTGTGCAGATCAATGAGCTTGATGAATTGATCAAGAAGGTACAATCCATTTTTGTTTCATTCAAAGTCCCACAAAATTCATATGAAAAAGAATTAAAAAGCTTAAATTCTAGAATCTCTAATCTAGATAGCAGTTTAACTCAAACACGGGTCACCAATTCTAACCTAACTGACCAAATAAGCAGGGTGTCATCCAAGAGTGAGGAACGAAGGATGTGGATAGAGCTGAAGGAGTCGGAGCTGATAAAATCTAAGGACGAAAACATTTATTTACAAAGAGACAATTTAAAACTTCTGAAACAGAGAAATGTTTTTTGTTTAATTGCTAAACGTCTTTATGCTAAGATCACTCAACTTCATCTGAACTGTGAAATAGGGCAGAAAATTCATCGCATGATTTTGCCCTTCCTTGAGTTTAAGGAGAATGAAATCGATGCTGAAGCATATAATTGCGAAAGTGTAGTTTCGTCTGATGATGTGAATCTGACTTATATGTATGGTATGGACAAAATCAAATCTTTTATAAAGTCCAAGGACCATAAGGACATGCTGAAAAACCTTTTGGATGAAAACAATAAACTGAAACTAAGAACCGAAACCATACAAAAATTTGACTCATTGAATGCCAACTTAAGCTCAGAAAATAAAATTGATGTTGAAAACGCGTCTGAGCTTAATGAGGATGATGATATGAGCGTAATTTATGTAGAGGATGAAGTTGACTGTTCTAAGTTTGTCAAGAGCGAACTCGAAAACCACAAAAATCTTATTTCTGAAAATTCTGTGGAGTTTGCTCGATTGTCCCAAAGTAAGTCCCCGATTCTTGAAGAAAAGGCTGTAGTATACCAAAAGGTGAGAACAACACCAAATCAGGTGTAAGGTCATAGGAGTTACCGAACATCAGATAGCCGAGCTCACCACCATAGTAAACGAAGATAATGCAGATGGTTGTGATGAGTTTTTCTGGTCTGCTCCTATAGATAATGCTGACGAAACCGTTGGTCTGTCAGAGCGAACATCCTGGAAAACCAAAGGTAGATATGTGTCAGAGCCACTAAACAATCCTGACAACTTCGATGTGCCAAGTACTAGTGGTACAAAAGAAGTTCCTGTAGAAGAAGTCACTCCTACAAGCGAAACATCATCTGTTAAAAGTGAACCAGCTGACAGGAAGCAAAAGCAAAAAGCCAACGTACATCGACAGCCAAATCAAGTGAAGGATCAAAAGCAGCAAAGGAATCTGAGATACAAAAAGAATCTCTCAGAGCGAAAACAATTTTGGCGATCTTAAAACACCTATTTCTCTTATCATGAAAAAAATTCAAAGTCAGAGAAAAGTACTGTCAGGCCGCAAGAACGGAATAACAACCGAAGGGAAAGGTTCGGTTCAGAGAACACCAGCTACCGAAAGCATAGGTTCGGTTCCGAGAGAAAAAGCTATCGAGGTTCAAGGTTCGGTCCTACTAATGACCAAAACCTAAAGGGTCACTTAGAATCTCAAGTCAAGAAAACATCTCAGTCTAAATTCTCTCATTCTAATTCTTCTCAACCCCATTCTAAATCCAATTATGTTCAAACTCAAAATCCAAAATCTTCAACAAATTTGAATGGAAAATCAAAGGTTTCCTCAGTCAAGAATGATCAAAACCATTCGAAGGCTCAAACGTCTGAACCTAAACCAACTGTAACAAATCCTAACAAAATTAAAGTTTTCACTATTAAGAAGAAAGATGAAACAACTTTAATAAAAAGAACATATCTTGTTGACATTTCTATTACTATTCCTGTTCCTGTGAAAGGCTCACGTGGACCCAAGAAACTTTGGGTTCCTAAATTTGCTTGATTTTTGCAGGTTATCAGTGACGAGCAGTTCGACGAAGAATGGTGTATTGACAGTGGCTGCTCACGTCACATGATAGGAAGGAAAGAAGAGCTGAGGGAATTTCGATCTCTTCCAAACGGCGGGAATGTCAAGTTCGGGAACAACTCATATGGCACGATAAAAGGTTATGGTATGATAACCAATGGTGATTTCACAATTAGAAAGGTCGCGTACGTTGAAGGACTACAACACAACCTCATCAGTGTATCTCAGCTTGTTAGAGGTACCGGTCTTAAAGTTTCATTTGATGATGAGGGTTCGGAAATAATTGAGAAGAAAACAAAAAGAGTGATTCTCAAATCAGAGGGCAAAGGCGAAATGTTTCCTCTCAATCTCAAACCAATCAAAGGAAATCCAGCTATCTGTCTGTTATCCAAAGCACATTCTGACGAAAGCTGGTTGTGGCACTGAAGGCTCTCCCATCTCAATTTCAAGGACATCAAGAAACTTGTCACTGGAGGTCATGTGCGGGGTCTTCCATTGCTCAAGTTTGATCGAAAACATTTGTGTGCTGCGTGTGAAATGGGGAAGCAGAGTCGTCAAAGTCACCCATCCATTATAAACACTAAAGTCGTTGAACCACTTGAGTAATCCACATTAACTTATGTGGTCCATCATCTATCGAAAGCATTGGCGGTAGCAAGTATATTCTTGTTATTGTTGATGACTTTTCACGTTTTACATGGATGTTCTTTCTGAAGCACAAATCTGAGGCAACTCTCAAGCTAAAGATGTTTATTAAGCAGGTTGAAGTGCAACTGAGGAAAGTCGTTCGTAATATCCGAAGCGACAATGGGCTGGAGTTCAAAAATAAAGAATTTGAAGACTTTTTGGCAGAAAAAGGAACCAGTCACAACTTCTCAGCCCCCTACACCCGTCAACAAAACGAAATTGTCGAAAGACGAAACCGATCTTTGTGTGAGGCGGCTCGAACCATGCTAAGTTTCGCTTCTCTACCTTTATATTTCTGGGCTGATGCTATTGCTGCAACATGTTTTATGCAGAACAGGTCCTATCTCAATAAGCGTTTCACTCTCACTCCTTATGAGATCATCAACAACAGGAAGCCAAATGTTAAATTCTTCCATGTATTCGGCTCACGATGCTTTATCTTCAATTCTAAAGAACATCGTAACAAGTTCGACGTTAAAGCCGATGAAGGGATTTTTCTGGGATACTCTCTTACTTCAAAAGCATACAGGGTTTTAAACAAGCGTTCGAGGAAGGTTGAAGAAACGTATTATGTGACTTTCGATGACAGCTACGTCAAGAAGCTGAAGGCCACTGAAGAAACAGTTGGAGAAATTTTCTCTCAAACAGGCCAAGTCACTGCCTCAATTGCAAATTTATTTGAGCAGTTTGTGGAGTTATTCGATGAGCCGAAGAAGGCTACTCTCTCAGAAGCCTATGCAGCAGACAACAAAGTTGACCATTTGAAGCAAATCGTCGAAGACGCCGCCAAACGAATGGGTGAAGGAGAATCAGTATCAAATGAGGGGGAGAATCCATCTTCTTCAAAACAGCCGAGTTCACAAGTTGAGGGGGAGAACTCTTCTCCAGCTGCACCCGAAAGCTTTACTGCACCCGAAGGTACTGTAGCTCCCGAAAGCTCAAATGCACCCGAAAGTCCTATAACACCGGAAAGTAAAGATACACCTGAAGGCTCATCAGTCGAGGGGGAGAATGCCGATATGTTTTATGACGATGATAGTCAATATGAATTAGAAGAAATGGTAAATGCTGAATTGGATCCATCCTATGATCCAAATTACCCACCTCTTGTCAAGTGGACCAGAGATCATCCCGTTTCACAGATAGTGGGTAATGTCTCCGAAAAGGTCCTGACCCGATCTCAACTGAAGGCAAAGCAAGCATCTCTATTCTCAAAAGTAGAGTTCTGCATGTTTAACTCTTTCGTCTCAAAAGTTGAACCGAAGACAGTAAATACTGCTCTTGATCACTCTGACTGGGTTCAAGCTATGCAAGACTAACTTAATGAGTTCGAAAGAAATAAGGTTTGGCGCCTCATTCCAACTCCTAAAGATGCCTCGGTTGTTGGTCTCAAATGGGTCTTCAGAAATAAAATGGACAAGGAAGGCAATGTTATAAGAAACAAAGCTCGTCTAGTGGTGAAAGGATACTGCCAGGAGGAAGGAATCGATTATGAGGAAACTTTTGCTCCTGTAGCTAGGCTGGAATCTGTTAGAATATTTCTTGCCTATGCTGCACACAAGAACTTTGAGGTCTACCAAATGGACGTAAAGTGCGCATTTCTAAATGGAGAACTTGAAGAAACGGTGTACGTGGAGCAACCTCCGGGATTCGTCAATGAAAAATACCCCAATCACTGCTATATTCTGGACAAAGCGGTTTATGGGCTGAAACAAGCACCTAGGGCCTGGTATGAAACGCTAACCAAGTTTTTAAAGATGTCCAAATTCAAACAAGGTTCGGTTGACCCAACCTTCTTTCGTAAGAAGGAAGGTAACCACCTTATGATTGTTCAAATCTACATCGATGATATCATCTTTGGCTCAACGAATCCTAGCTTAACAGTTGAATTCAGAAAGCTGATGGAGACTAAATTTGAAATGAGCTCAATGGGTCCGATTAATTTTTTCCTTGGTTTAAATATTAGACAGGGACCCGAAGGCATCTTTATTAAACAAGAAGCCTACACCAAGACTCTCCTTGCTAAATTCGGCATGATGGGAGACTCAAAGGTTAAAATTCCAATGGCGTTCGGCACCAAGCTCACTCCATCCTTGGATAAGCCAGCAGTTGATATAACGCTATATCGCCAAATGATCGGTTCTTTAATGTACCTTACTGCTAGCAGGCCTGATATAATGTTTTCTGTCTGTTACTATTCTAGATTTCAGGCGAATCCCCGTGAACCTCATATGCTTGCAGTGAAGAACATACTCCGGTATCTAAAACGAACTACTTCTCTCGGCTTATGGTATCCATCAAACTCATGTTTCTTCGTTCAAGCCTACTCAGATGCAGACCTTGGAGGTTGTAGACTAGACATGAAAAGCACCACTGGAGGCTGCCAATTCCTTGACGGGAAGTTGGTTAGTTGGCAATCAAAGAAACAGACTTGTGTATCTCTGTCTACAGCTGAAGCAGAATACATCGCAGCTGCCTCCTGTACATCTCAAGTGATTTGGATCCAAAGCCAACTCCGGAACTATGGACTCAATATGAAAAAGATCCCACTATATTGCGACTCCGAAAGTGCAATTAGGATTTGTCATAACCCAGTGCAACACTCCAAGACTAAGCACATAGCACTGAGCTATCACTTTATTAAGGATCATGTGGAAGATGGAAACGTCGAAATTCATTTTGTTCGAACCACTGATCAACTGGCTGGCATCTTCACCAAAGCTCTTCCTGAAGCTTCTTTCAACAAAATTCTACAAGGGCTAGGAATGATGGAATCGGAGTCAGTACCAAAAATTACCTCTCAAGATTAAAAGTAAGAAGCGAAATAAACCGAACGTTCGGGTTCGGGTCTTGTTCTGGTGTACCGAAATGAACCGAACGCTCAGGTTCGGTTGTATCATCTGATCTTCGCTTATCACTCAAAGGTAGTTTCTTTGGTTGTAAATCTTTTGTATTATTTTTCCAAATCCATTTATCTTATTGTCAAAGTTCTTTTCTTTTTCAAACTTATTTTTTTTGGCAACCGAAATAGACCGAACGTTCGGGTTCGGTTCCACAATTTTTCTCACCCGAAATAGACCGAACGCTCGGGTTCGGTTCCAAAATTTTCTCAACCGAAATAAACCGAACGCTCGGGTTCGGTTCAATCATTTTTTTTGTATTCATTTTTTTATGTCTTATTTTCCTTTTTATCAAAAACTCCAAAAATATTTTTTTATTTTTATTTTTCTCTTTCCTTATTTTATTTTAATTTTGGCTCTTATCTTTTTGTATATCTATTTGTGGGTAAATCATTTCACTAGCTAAGTGTCCCTAGAAGCATGCTGCTGTATGTGTCCAAAGCCTCACCTGATTCTGAATAATAGCCTTACTGACTTGGTATAAACAAACCTTGTCTTCCCAATTAGGCTCTCATATTTATTCTAATCATGAGCTACCTAACTCTCTTCTCACATGAGATAAGAGTTTTCTGCTTAGTCCTTATTTTTCACAGCAGAGGTACTTTGGTCTCTTTACACCATCTACGTTACTTTTTCTCCATCTCATTCGTTTCACAAACGTAACCCTTGAGACTCTCAGACATTACCACTGAGGTTTATGGTTGCACAATTTCTGTGTTCATGATCTTAGCTTCGTGTCACTACGTGCTAAGTGAAACCCATAATTCAATACCTACTATGCATTGACGGTGAACAATTAACTTGCTCTAGCTTTCACTAATGAATTGACGAACTTATCCATGGGGGTACAACATGAAATCTCTATTTTTCTTTTAAGTGATTCCTATGAAATTGTTAAATCCAATAACATTTCTTCCCTTGGGATCCAATTTTAATTTTTTTTTGAGATTTCGCATACATTAGTTTACCTTGCCACTTCAATTATCTCCAACCTACTTGTTCAATAGACTACATTGGTCTCACAAGTACTTCGTTCGATTTCTATCTTATATCAAGATCAGGAATTATGAATCGAAGCGAAAGCCACCCTCATAAGCCTTTTTAAAAGAAGCCTTTCAACACTTCTTAATAAGTGTCTGATCGTTATTCAACGGGAAACCACACAAACACTTTAAGGTCTCTCTTGACTTTGAAGGAAGAGATTCGTGCCCGGGATCAATTGTTTCGTGTCTTTATTGACATCACCTAATCCCTCAAAAGTGTTGTTTTATTTCTTTTTCTTTTACACACTCAGCACGAAGATCTTTTTGACTTTCCAAAATTCTAGTTTCATTAATTTCAAGACATTTTAATCGGATTGGTTGTTATAAAAAGGTTGTGGTTGATATTGATCCACGTGGGCAATTTTATTTTAAAAGATGTTGTTAAACTCTAAAGGGATAAGATTACAAAAAGCTGACTCAGGCGGGAGTCCAATCGATTTGATTTCCAACGGCGCAAGAAGGCAAAGCGTGCGAATTGGAACCGTTTCATCTCCAAACGGCGCCTGATGGGAAGGCATGTAATTAGGGACTGACACTCTCTCTCCTGCATAATCATCGGCAACACCAACTGTCACGCGTCAATCGCCTCCGAAAAACTCTTCGCTTTTCAATGGAAGATTTGGAAAAGATTCTTCTCTCTCCTTTACCCACAGTATAAAAGGCAATGTAAACCACCGTTTACCTCTTTACTGCACCTATATTTCCAGAGAGCAAGAAAATCCTCCAACCTCTACTGTTCATCATCTCTCCCATCTTCATCACAACAATGGCGGATTCTTCATCAGTTCACGCAACTTCTCATATCTTGCCTATTCGTCCCCAGCAGAGTTTGATCATTGATCTTACTCCTTAGGCATACGACGCGTTCATGTTTCACATCATCGAATGCCTGAAATATTCGCCAATCGCTCCTGCTCCTTCTAGGGCTGAAGCTGTTCCCATGGAGTTCCTGTCACAAATTTTTGCCACAGCTCACTACGACAAGGTCGTCCACAGGATTTTCTTCGATGTCTTTGAGCACAAGGCGTCGATTTCCAAGCAGAGGTTTTGTACGCTATTAGGTTTTGAACCTGATTTGTCGAGGGTTAATCCTGAAACCGTTCTGATGGGTCATCTGTTCAACATGTTCTACAACATGGGGTACACTGTGGTGCTCACAACGGTCACGAGATTCAAGAAATCGTGTCTGCCCTCTTAGTGGAATGGGATGTTTACTGTGCTTTTCAAGGGCTTGTTTGAAAGAAGTGCTGGATCAGATGGGGCAAGTCGTCTGTTCTTATCAATCATGTACGGGATCTACAATGGGATCAACATGGACTACGGGTCGGTCCTATGGCAACAACTCATTCAAAGTCTTTCTTCCACTTCTTGACATTCAGAGATTTCATATGCCCGGTTCTGGACTCTTGTCACGAAATGGGTGATGGACAAGTACCACGTCCCCATTGTCGCTGGTGCTCCAATGTCTTCGATTGGTACTTTCCATACCACGAAGATCATTGTTTCTGACGCATCAAAATTTTCTTTCAACGGTTCTATCCCTGAAACAATGTATGGTGATGTTCCTGCCGACAGCCGGATCATTCAAACGTACAAGGAGTTCCGACGATCTGGTCCGAGAGACCTTACTCCGAAAATGCTCAAGTCGATTCATGATGCCGACAAGCCTGCCCCCAGAGGAAAGAAGGCTGATAAGGGCAAGCAGGTTGCAAAGGGAGCAAAAGGCCCATCTCCCAAGAAGAGGAAAACCACCAGAACCTCCCAATCCCCTCCAATAAAGAAGCGAAAAACCTAACCAAGGCGAAAGCTAATCATCGCTTCGTCCTCAAGCGAATCTGAGGAAGCGAGTTCTGATTCTGATGGATCTCAACGTGGCAACACTCCACCACGATCACCTACACCAGAGATTCATATTTCCACTTCTCCTATTTCCTCTCCACCAGTTACAATTCCTTTTTCCATTCCCCCCATAACCTCCACCACTCAAATACCATCCACCTCCATCCCAGTACCACCACCTATATTTACCGAAGCAACAACCACCACCACTGCAGACGTTAGAACCAACGTATCTGATACGGGGGTTCATACTGACGCACCCAAATCCACCTCAGCACCCGAACCCACACCAACAACCGAACACACCACCCAACCTGAACCTACTACTACTACTACCAAGCCTCCAGCTTCACCACCACCATCTTCTCCTGCTCATGCATCATAGGATGAAGAACCACTCCTTGGCGAGGAGGACATGACCTTTGATTCGGTCTATTACAGTCCGTTTCAAGTTCAAAGTGACGATGATGACGATGCTCCTGTCACTAAGAGGCATCTCAAGGAGCTACATGATAAAATCAATTCGCTCATTGCCTCATTTTCCACCTCACAGTCCTCAATCTCTGAAGCTGCCATTCAGAAAATTATTGATACTTTTTCCAAAGCTCATCAAGTTTCTCTTGATTCCGCCACTGCAGCCATTGACGCCTCCACCAAAACTTGTGAGGCAGCGACCGAAAAAGTCGATAAACTATTCACTGATGCTTCTTCCTTGTTGAAATCTTTATAGGAAAACGCTGAAGCCACCACGAAAAAGCTGGAACCCATTGTCAACCAGCTGGCTAACTCAGTCGCATCAGAGCTGAAGTCGTTCGCTTCACTTCGTCAAACAATTTCTGACGACAACTCAGCTTTCAGAACAACCAGTGAGGAGCGTCTCTCCAAGCTTCAAGAAGACTTAGCTGCTGAGAACTCTCTCATGGATGCTCTCGCAAGGAAGACTACCGCTCTGAAGGTCAAGAGTATTCAACTCTCCAACTCTCAAAAGGAGATTGAGTCTCTTCGATCTGAAAGAGAGGTGGTTAGATCGTGTGTTTCGGATGTCCACTCAGCTATCTTAAACATCCTTGAAGCACATGAGCCAATCCTCAATTATTCTGTGAGACGTGACCTTGCAGAGAAGCTTGCTCCCGACCTCTCTCTCCTAAGCAAACTTGAAGGGCTCCTTGATTTCGTGTCCATTCCGAAACAAGGGGGAGAAAAAGACCAAGTGTCTCAACCACCTCCTACTTCAACAGCCACTCACACAACCGAACCTTCCCCAATAGGCCAAGCCTCCGGTTCTGGTGTGAAAGAAAAAGGAAAGAATATTGCTGAGGAGAGTGATGAAGATGATAAGGAGACAATTGCCGACCTTCTGAAACGACAGGGTCGAGATAAAGAGGCTGACATCAGTGCTCGTGTGGCTAGAGAGGCTGAAGAAGCTGAAAGAAGACAGAAAGAAGCCCACGACCTTCTCGAGAGCAGGAAAACTATTTTTCCTCCTTGGACTCTTGAGAAGCTGATTAAAGAAGCCATTGAAACACCAAGTATCTTGTGGCTAGAACCTATGATCTCTTTAGATTGTTCTAACACTGTCGACTCTCAGTTCGATATGCCACTGATCCAAAAGGCGTTTGTTTTTCATGCCTTTGACAACATTGCTGAGTTCCCCCATCCTCATCCACAAGTTGATCAGGACTTAGTCGAATTTTATCTGAGGGCAGCTCAACCACAATACCAAACTTGGAGTGCTCAGAAAATCATCAATGTTCGGGTCCTAAAGCCGTTCAGGGAAGGCAACTTCACCAACGTTCGGTTCAAGGTACTACGGGGATCTGCCAAAGCCGAACATGCCATCTCACTTGCAGATTTGCCCAACCTTAATCCCCATGACTGGATTGTTTTGCACAACATTCTTCTTACAAACAAAGCTAAATATGGTCCGATCATCGACCACTTTAAGAGGATGCTTGTATGCTATGTCATGGAAGTTGCTCTGATGGATCAGGAGATAGCAAGCGTATTCAAGAAAAAGCCTACCATATCTCCTGTTGGCTCTGCCAGTGATCTCAACATGATGCAAATGGGGAAGATTGACGGAAAGAGAAACTTCGTCATGTTTACCAGGAACGAAGGACAAAATTGTCTTTTTGCCTTGGCAGGCAAACATCTCTACACCACTGCCTGTTTGGAACACGTTTTAGGGATCATCCATCGATGCAAGCAGAACACAGCGGATGATGTCAAGTACTTTGATGATATGATTCAATGTTACATTCGCTTCAGACAGACAATCCTTGCACTTATCACACGTCTGTTTGATACAGTAAAGAAGGCTCCCGCTGCTGGTCCAAGCAAGAAGACACGATAGTCTCGCTCCAAATTGACGCAAAGGGGGAGATTGTTAGGATCAGTATAGTGTTGCGTCTATTGGGCTCGTTAGCTAGTCCATGTTTATCTCCGGTATGGGCCTATCCATCCGTGAGTTTTGTAGGGTTTAGTATAAATAGATGCTTGCATGCATCCTAGAATGAAATGATTAGAAACGATTCGAAAAGTATTGTTCAGCATATTCATCGTTCTTAATTTGTAACCCTAGAATCCTCTATAGTGGATGTTCTTAGTCGAGCTCTGCTAAGGATCGAGTAATCTAATCATTCGACACATTCTGAATCATACTTGTGTTTTGTTTTTACTATTTTTACGTTCATCACTTACCTGTTACAAAGATCTAATCGATCAAAGAGTTGTTTTATAACTCATCAAAAATTAAGAACTTTATTTGAGCAAAAATATCAACAAACATAAGTGAAAAAAATGTAAAAAAATTAAATAATATTTTTGAACAAAACATTAAAAAAAAAATAATTCATAAAAAATGTTGGGTACAAATTATTCATGAATGACTTTATAAATGGTTTGACTTTTGTAGACCCACTTGCATGTGGTGTTTCAGCCTTGTGACATAAGAGATAAAGAGTGAGAGAGAGACATGTAAACACCTCTATATAAGGTGGGTTTATTCCACTTATGGAGGTGTGCTTGAAAGGTGTAAAAGTTGAGTGTCTAAGTGTGTGTTATTTATGTAGATTTAGATCTAGATCCTTTTTTGTAACACCATACATATTCTAATACATCTCTTGAACACCCAAATCACCATGTTCATTGTGTAATCTTTAATTCCGCATGCCAAACCAATGTTCATAATTCACATCAAAAAATATAAATAAAATAAAATAAAAAGATAATAAATAATAGAAAAAATTACATAAATGGTCCCTGTGGCATGAACAAATTACATAGACGGTCTCTATCACAGGAAGGACATATGTGTTATTTCGCAAAGAACTCAACTGGAAAAGTTAACACTGTTAGTTAAAAGGACCATCTTTGCAACATTTTGAAACCGTAAGGACCATCTATGCAAATAGTTCGTCATAAGGACTAAAGTTGGTCTATTTTGTCAACCACAAGGACCATTTATATAATTTTGTCTAAGTAAAACCATAAAAAAATACATAAAAAAATAATGAAACTTATAGAAGTAAGCAGTACAATATGAGAGAAAAATAAACACAAAGCTAGAACCTAGATATGAAACATATTACTTTAGTACCTTAGATTCTTAGCCTCCGTTTCCTCTCAAAGGTTATATACTCGGTAATTACTAACAATATCAAATCTAATATCATGTTATCTTCTCGTTCAATCTTTACTTCTTAATCCATTGATTGTAATTATTTCAACTCTTTTAATTAACATCTCTAATTTTTGAATGACATTCATACAAAAATACTAGTTTCATGATATTTTTTCTTGAGAGAAATCTCTAGAAAAGTCTCAATATTTATGGAAAAGTTACACTTTAGTCCCAAGATTTTTTTTTGAACGAAAAAAAATCCTGAAAACAGGCAAAATTTTACAGTTTGACCCTTTTTGACCAGTTGAAACCGGTACCAAATTAATTTGGGACTATTTCGTAAACTAACTCAAAATATTGGGACTTTTCTGTAAACAAAAATAATATAACTTTTCTGTAAACAAAAATATTTGGACTTTTCTGCAAACAAAACCTTTATTATTATTGTCATCATCATCATCATCATCATCATCATCATCATCATTATTATTATTATTATTATTATTATTATTATTATTAAAAATATAAATAAGAATACTATTTTTTGAACTTGCATATTTGTAAAAAAATTTATAAATAGTTTAAAGGTAGAAGGATTTCTCACTTTGTATATAAAATTGTTTATGTAGAAGAATTAATTTCCAAATCCAACAGATCCACTACAAAAAACTACATAGGTAGCCCATATCAAAATTCAAAAGTATTAATTACAATATCGTGTTTAATAAATGTAATAGGAATAATTCAAAAGTATTAATCAAAATGCAAAAGTATTAATCCAAATACATGTCCTATTACTTTTTATTAAACAAGATATTATAATTAATATTTTTGTATTTTGATATGGGCTACCTATCTATGTAGATGTTTGTAATGGATCTGTTGGATTTGGAAAGTAATCATTCTACCTTAAACTATTTTATATACAAAGTGAAAAATCCTTCTACCTTAAACTATTTATAAACAACTTTACAAATATGAAATTTCTTTAAATTGTTAAGTATTAATATTTTGAATTGAAAACAATAATAACAAATGTGAAATGATCATATATAAAGTAAAAATATACAACTAGAATTCATAATTTCAATGCAAAAAACATCATCTCCTCCACCTCCACCCTTAAACAATGTCATTATTTTTTTCATTTAAATGCATTTATATGTTTTATTAACAATATTAATAATACAAGATCAGTAAATAGTATTCTTATTTATAATAATAATAATAATAATAATAATAATAATAATAATAATAATAATAATAATAATAATAATATTGATGATGATGATGATGATGATAATAATAATAATAATAATAATAATAATAATAATAATAATAATAATAATAATAATGGTTTTGTTTGCAGAAAAGTCCTAATATTTTTGTTTATAGAAATATCTCAATATTTTGGGTTAGTTTACGAAATAGTCTCAAATTAATTTGGTACCAGTTTCAACATGTCAAAAAGGGTCAAACTGTAAATTTTTATCGGTTTTCAGGACTTTTTCATTCAAAAAATAAATTTTGGGACTAAAGTGTAACTTTTCCGTAAATATTGAGATTTTTCTGACAATTTCCCTTTTTCTTTTTCTTGATATCAAAATATATTTTTAGGTAAGGTCATGTACTGAATGTGTCCATCAATATATAAATTTAAAAATAGAAATCCTACACAATTAAGTTGATAACTAACTGTGATGATAACTAAAAGACAAAATTGCAAAAATGGTCCCTGTGGTATGTATTTTTTTGGGGTTTTAGTCAAAACCACAACTTTTTTTGATTGGTGGTCCTTTTGGACTAGTTTGCATGTGAAAATAGTCACTCCGAAAATTAAAATGACTATAATACCCTTGGGGTATTTATCTTCGTTTTTCTTTCATTTTTTAAAATTTAATATTTATTTATTTATTTTAACAATTAAAAAATAATAAAGGATCTCTCTCTCTCTCACTCTCTCAAAAAAAACACACACACACACACACATCCTTATCTTTTTCTTCCCTAAAAAAACCCAGAAGGAGCCACCGTTAATTTTTTCCATTTCCTGCGCATCCCTTTCCTCCTCCTAATCTTTAGTCTACTTATTCCTTCCCTTTCTGGCCTCTACCACTTTGTGACAACCCGAAATTTCTATCTTATACAACCGTTCAATTCAATCAAATTCAGACTCGTTTCTGCTATCTTTTAGCATTGTTTAGGGTCTGTTTGAGTGTTCTAAGCCTAGTACAATCAAGGTTTGGGTTTAGGGATGAGTCTTCTTAAGTCATAGTATTTCATTTCGGGCCAAACACTCCTTCAAGAGGAGTGTACGGCCGTACACATGGGTGTACGGGCCGTACACCTCCTCATGGTCGTACACTCTCACCTATAAAGGTGACACTTAGTCCTTTTTGATCACTTTTCACACATTCAAACAACTTTACTAGTAAACTATAATTAGTATAGTTTAGGAAGTCATTACTTACTATTTCTAGAACAATGAAACATACAAGAGTCAGTTCATGCATGAGTCAGTTAGAACATACTATAAATAGAAAGAACAAACTATAATGAGAAACCGTCACACCCCGAAACCGAAGGCGGAAATGTTCCGGGGCGGAGGACGTCATGAATATCGCAGCCAATGTACATAGTAAGCGTAGTAAACACAAAACATTACATTACATAGAATTATTACATTTGTTTGAAATCAAAATGTTACAAGTGTTATACATATATATCATATGAACAAAAGTTAAGACGAGTCTGATAAGCGCTCCGTTTTCTCCAAAAGATCGCGGGTACGTGTCTAATGTGGATCTGAGAATACAAGCAGTTTGAAAATCAGCATAAAGCTGGTGAGTTCATAAGCGGTTTGTTTTCTGAAAATGTAAAAGTTTCCTTTGGTTTTCCGAAAAATTTTGTTATCCAAGAAATTCCCATATTTTCTTATAAGTAAAGTTTAGTTATCCTTTTGTTATACGATCCGGTTATGTACAGTTTGTTATCCCAGGAAAAACCCTTGTTTTCCTTAAAAAGTTTATAGTTGGTTATCGGTTTCTGAAAGTAATGTATAAGTGTCTACCATACTTTATGTGTTCATGTGATGTTTCCTGAAAACTTGTTTATCCTTGAAAAGTACATTAGTTTTAACACATATATAAAAACTAATAAGAAAGTATAAAAGTATTCATAATCTTGATTGTGAGTTCCATAACCATACTACAGACTAGATAAGGCTCGGAACGGGGCCAGTATCTTTTTATGACTTTTGTCACCGTTGAACCTTTCGGTTCTGCTGTAGCTAGCAGCCAGGTGTGGGATAGTCAGCCCCGTATAGATCTATACACGCAAGTCAAGCTCTCCCTCCAGGAGATTCTGGTTACAAGGATAGTCCTTCACTCTCGAATCTAGGGGGAGTATTATCAAGGACGTAACTCCAATCTTAAGATTAATGAAATTAAAAATAATAAAACAAAACATTCTAATTTATTCGTCCTTCACTCTCGTAACTAGGGGGAGTGTACCAAAGACATATCAAAAGTTCTAAGATTAATGTTATTGGTCCTTTACTCTCGTATCTAGGGGGATTATTATGAAGGACATAACTCAAATCTTAGGTTTAATGAAGTTAAATGTTACTATTCCACCACTCTCGTAACTAGGGGGAGTGGTAAAGTTCTAAGTTTAATGTTATTAATCCTTCACTCTCGTATCTATGGGGAGTGTTATCAAGGACGTCATAAAGTTCTAAGGTTCATACTTTTTAACAGTAATGATGTGGAAATACATTTGTGAAATATAAAATATAACATTTTAAAACGAGTTTCATAAATAACATGACGGTTTACTCTGCAAGTTGAACGGTTAGTTAATACATTTTTCCGTGTTAAAAGCATACGAAATATGAAATAGATCAAATGAAATCATAAGTTTGAGTACAAGATTTCCTTGTACTTTTGCTTGTATTCCCCCCTGAAAACATTGAAAACATGGAAAAACGTAGGGGTATGAACTCACCAGACAAGAATTGTGTCGGTTTGGGTGCTAAACGTCAGTTCGAGGCTTGAAAACGCGTGAGGTTCCTATGTAATATGAAATGATACACAATTGTATCTAATTAGACTTTGAACCACTAATTATATATGATTATACACTCCAAGACGCGAAAACACTTCAAAATAAGTGTTTAGAGTGACCCGGGTGGCATCTACGGACGTATGGGGCATAGATATGGTGTTTGCTCTTCAAGAGTGAACTCCTTGAAGAGATTACGGCCCTAAGACCATATCCCCATGAGTTTACGGCCGTAAACTCATGGGTGGTGGGTTCTAGGTTGCTAAATGGCCTTATATCACTTGAGAAAATTAGCTAGGATCAAATCTATGGTATAAGAATGGATTAAACCAACATATGGACCATCTAATGGAGTCTACGGCCGTGAACTAGGAGTTTACAGCCCAAAGCTCCTATGTACTCATTCTTTTCATGTTTTGATGGCCCTAGATTAATCATATGTGATTCTAAGTCATTTTACAAGCCTTGGATGGAATTTAGGACATCATTTGACCATGTTTTAGGAGTTTACGGCCCAGGAACCCATTCATGGGGGGTTTATGGTTGTAAACTCCTATGGGGGTGGTTTTCATCAAGTTTAAGGCCTCTAACTCGTTTGTGGTTGCTTCTAAACTTTATTCCAAGGCTTATGAGGTGTTTAAGGGGCATCTTAACACGTTAAAAGGAGTTTACTACCCAATAAATGGTGTTTATGGTCCAAGCATGTCCTTGGGCCGTAAACTCATGTTTACACCCTAAATGATGAGTTCAAGGTGTTCTAAGTCCAGTTTGGTAAGCCCTTAAGTCATATCTAGGCTCCAAATGTGGTTTGGAAGGGTGTTAAGGCTCAAAACCCCCATTTGCATGTGTTTGGGGCCTAAGGTTGTTCCAGGGCCGTAAACACATGTTTATGGTCCTATTCCATGATTTGAACATGAAATTGAAGGCTAAAGATGTTATACTAGGAGCTAGGATAGTTACCTTGAAGATTTGGAGCTTGAATTTGATGATTTTGGACCTAGAACTTGGATTGGAAGAGAGAGAGTAGAGAGAGAGAGTGGAAAAGGCTTCAAATGAGGCTCTCTCAACTTTATATATGGTTAAAGTTTGGGAAACGGTGGAATTCTACCCGATACTGATGTTAAGCGAGGCTTTTGGTCGCACCCGATTAAGTTGTCGTAACCCGATATGGTTGAAACTAAAATTTTTCTAATTATTAGATTGGGGTGTTTTTATGAGTTTCTAACGTGTTTGGACAACCATTAAGTCATAATAGCAATCTCAAAATTAATGACTTAATTTAGAAATGAAACGGAAACAATTCAAAATGACGAATTTTTAATGACGGAACGGGTTACGATGATGGAAGGAACTTCGGGTTGTCACATTATCCGCCCGTTAGAGGGAATTTTGTCCCGAAATTCAAACTTTAGATGCAACTCGCGGATTTGGAAAGAGAATATGGATACTTCTGTTTTATCGGATCATCGTGCTCCCAAGTGAATTCGGATCCTCGCATGACATTCCAGCGAACCTTTCACTTATCGTGATACGGCTTGTTTCATACGTTCAATCTCTTGATCTATGATTTCGATTGGTTCTTCTATGGGTTTCAGACTTTTGTTGATTTCGGTCTCATCAAGGGGGTTACTAGGGTTTCGTCGAATAGGCACTTCTTAAGGACAGAGACGTGGAATACTAGATGGATGCTGCTAAGTTCTTAGGGTAGTCGGAGTTTGTAGGCTACGGGATCGATCCTAATGAGGATTTCGAAAAGTTCAATGTACCTCGGGATATGTGTTTCAGAATGTAACATGCCTTCTTCGCTTACTACGTGACCAAAGAAAATGGTTAGACCAAAGGGCATCACTACATCTTCGTAGTGGCCATATCGATTCCTGAATGTTGTTTTGAAAACATCATTCATGTGAACTCGTAGCTGACTGGGTAACTCCTGCATTTCTGTTGGAGCCTACCGATACGGAGATTTGGCTACAGGGTTTGCTCCAGGAATTTGATTGATGCGAAACTCTACTTGGCGTTCGGGATGGATTTCCGAGAACTCTTTGGAAAGACATCAGGAAAATTGTAGACTTCAGGGATGCAACTTCCTGTTTCTCGATGGTCGCATAGATTAGGAATTTATGGCACTCCCTTCGGGGAAGCCTTTTGAGCTTTGATGTACGAAATGGTGCAACGGCTAAAACTAAGTTTATCGCCGTAGATTATAAGAGTTTGACCAGGGGGAAGGTTGAGATGGATAGATTTTTCGGAACAAAGGATATCAGCACGAGTGAGACTCAATCAGTCCATGCCAATGATAATATCAAAGCTCTTCATGAAAAATTGGCATTAGGTCGAATGGAAAGGAATAGTCGCCCAGAGTAAGGATACAACCTATGGATATGTCATTAACATTCTCTTACTCACCGTTAGCTATCTCGACGGTAAACGTTTCGGTTACTAACGAAGAACTAAGTTTAAGAAGGTGTTTGAATGAATACTATCAAATTTTCTTTCAACACTAGAATTGAAAAGGATTACAGGCATAAGATTTATCGAGGAGGAATATACCTGTGGCAACCGTGGCGTCGGAGGCTGCCTCAATTTGTCCAATAGCTAGGACTCTCCCGGTGTTGCCAGTTGTTGCTGTGTTAGGGCGGTTTCTTTTCTAATGACCAACTTCACCACAACCATAAGAAGTCTGACCGATACCTGCTTCAGAAGCTTGGCTGGTTGATTGGTATGGCGCCTTGCAGAATCGAATTGTATGCCCCTTTTTACCATAGTTGGAGCATGACAGTTCATGGCAGGGGCTGGGGTTATGGTGGTATTTACACTTGTCGCATAAGGGAAGGTTACTAGCATACCTACTAGTAGGAGTTTGAGTTGTGGATCCGATGGCAGAGACAACAGCAGGGACAGTAGCAGCGCGAATTGCCACCGTTTGCTGCTTCTTCGAGGACTCCTGAGAAATATGACTCTTCTTCTTTTTCCAAGATTTTCTTTTCTCACCACTCCTCTTTGTCGGCTCAGGAGTGGTGGCTGCTTCCTCTAGGTCATCGCTATGGTCGATCAGGGTTTGCGCTAGACATTTGGCGCTGTCATATGTGTCTTGCTTCGCAGCCAAGACATTTCCTTTGGTTGTCTGGGTCAACCCTCAGATGAACCTCTCAATCTTTTTACTCTCCGGGGTAACCATTCCCGGACAAAGTAACGCCAAGTCATCGAATCTTGAAGTGTAAGCGGCGATATCGGAACCCTTCATCTTCAGGTTCCAGAGTTCATGTTCTAGCTTCTGCATTTCGCCCCGAGGGCAGTACTCTGCAAGCAGAAGTTCCTTCATGGCCTCCCAACCCATGGAATTGGCCACAGGTAGGGTTAGGGATTTGACTCGGCCGTTCCACCAAGTTAGGGCTTTATCGGTGAACGTGCAGGCAACGAACTTCACCTTATCCGATTCAGAGCAGGCACAGATTTCGAAAATAGATTCGATTTTCTCGAACCATTGGGTTAGTGCAATGCCACCTCCAGTGCCATCGAAAGATGTGGGTTTCGCGTTCATAAAGTCCTTATAGGAACACTCCTTCCGGTGTCCCTGGCTACCTTCTTGGTTTTCGGGCTGGGGACCATCTCCTGGACCATTGGGGCCACCGGGGTTTATTTGAGACATGGCGGATGCCACTGCGGTAGCAACAACTGCCTGGAACATTACGGTATCAAATTGGGGAGGAGGTGGTGGCGTAGGGTTGTTGTTCTTTGAACTGGGTCTCTTTCTTGGAGGCATCTTGATCTAAAAAGATTAGGAAAGAGAGGATGGTAAGTCCTCTGAATTGAATCAAGAGATATGATACAAGGGATATCTCATTATGACAGATATAAAATTCTATTAAGCGATAAAGCAGGAAAGAGTTATCACAGCAGATAAACTATCGCTAAAGGAATGATTGAGGAGCAACGCTGGAATGAGGATTTCTATAACGGATTTGGCTCGAGAAAGACTCCCATAGTATTTCACGTTTCGTTGCAACGGCGACTCGTTGTTTGGGTATTGGGTAAGTTTTAGGCATGCCGCATACCACAGTCACTCCCAAGCACATGTTGGCCGTGTCTCGAATGAATATAGTTGGCTAGGCTATATTGATCCTAGACACGACTACATAACTGCCCAGGTTTGACCGTAGCATACAACACCCATTTACTTATGTTTTGTTCTACTTGTAGTTACGGATTCCGAGGGTTAGGTATACTTGTATACTTTTGAAAATACTTATATTTTAAGGTATACTTTTAGTTCATAGCACTTAGGCCCCTTAGTGTTTATAGTCTTATACCATGTAAGGTTTGGTATACTAGTTCACTATAAAAAAGGGCTCTGATACCAATCTGTAACACCCTGAAACCGAAGGCGGAAACGTTCCGGGGCGGAGGACGTCATGAATATCGCAACCAATGTAAATAGTAAGCGTAGTAAACACAAAACATTACATTACATAGAATTATTACATTTGTTTGAAATCAAAATGTTACAAGTGTTATACATATATATCATATGAACAAAAGTTAAGACGAGTCTGATAAGCGCTCCATCTTCTCGAAAAGATCGTAGGTACCTGTCTAATGTGGACCTGAGAATACAAGCAGTTTGAAAATCAGCATAAAGCTTGTGAGTTCATAAGCAGTTTCTTTTCTGAAAATGTAAAAGTTTCCTTTGGTTTTCCGAAAAATTTTGTTATCCAAGAAAATCCCATATTTTCTTATAAGTAAAGTTTAGTTATCCGTTTGTTATACGATCCGGTTATGTACAGTTTGTTATCCCAGGAAAAACCCTTGTTTTCCTTAAAAGTTTATAGTTGGTTATCGGTTTCTGAAAGTAATGTATAAGTGTCTACCATACTTTATGTGTTCATGTGATGTTTCCTGAAAACCTGTTTATCCTTGAAAAGTACATTAGTTTTAACACATATATAAAAACTAATAAGAAAGTATAAAAGTATTCATAATCTTGATTGTGAGTTCCATAACCATACTACAGACTAGATAAGGCTCGGAACGGGGCCAGTATCTTTTTATGACTTTTGTCACCGTTGAACCTTTCGGTTCTGCTGTAGCTAGCAGCCAGGTGTGGGATAGTCAGCCCCGTATAGATCTATACACGCAAGTCAAGCTCTCCCTCCAGGAGATTCTGGTTACAAGGATAGTCCTTCACTCTCGAATCTGGGGGGAGTATTATCAAGGACGTAACTCCAATCTTAAGATTAATGAAATTAAAAATAATAAAACAAAACATTCTAATCTATTAGTCCTTCACTCTCGTAACTAGGGGGAGTGTACCAAAGACATATAAAAAGTTCTAAGATTAATGTTATTGGTCCTTTACTCTCGTATCTAGGGGGAGGATTATCAAGGACATAACTCAAATCCTAGGTTTAATGAATTTAAATGTTACTATTCCACGACTCTCGTAACTAGGGGGAGTGGTAAAGTTCTAAGTTTAATGTTATTAATCCTTCACTCTCGTATCTATGGGGAGTGTTATCAAGGACGTCTTAAAGTTCTAAGGTTCATACTTTTTAACAGTAATGATGTGGAAATACATTTATGAAATATAAAATATAACATTTTAAAAAGAGTTTCATATATAACATGACGGTTTACTCTGCAAGTTGAACGGTTGGTTAATACAGTTTTCTGTGTTAAAAGCATACGAAATATGAAATAGATCAAATGAAATCATAAGTTTGAGTACAAGATTTCCTTGTACTTTTGCTTGTATTCCCCCTGAAAACATTGAAAACATGGAAAAACGTAGGGGTATGAACTCACCAGACGAGAATTGTGTCGGTTTGGGTGCTAAACGTCAGTTCGAGGCTTGAAAACGCGCGAGGTTCCTATGTAATATGAAATGATACACAATTGTATCTAATTAGACGTTGAACCACTAATTAGATATGATTATACACTCCAAGACGTGAAAACACTTCAAAATAAGTGTTTAGAGTGACCCGGGTGGCATCTACGGACGTATGGGGCATAGATATGGAGTTTGCTCTTCAAGAGTGAACTCCTTGAAGAGATTACGGCCCTAAGACCATATCCCCATGAGTTTACAGCCGTATACTCATGGGTAGTGGGTTCTAGGTTGCTAAATGGCCTTATATCATTTGAGAAAATTAGCTAGGATCAAATCTATGGTATAGGAATGGATTAAACCAGCATATGGACCATCTAATGGAATCTACGGTCGTGAACTAGGAGTTTACGGCCCTAAGCTCCTATGTACTCATTTTTTTTTCATGTTTTGATGGCCCTAGATTAATCATTTGTGATTCTAAGTCATTTTACAAGCCTTGGATGGAATTTAGGACATCATTTGACCATGTTTTAGGAGTTTACGGCCCAGGAACCCATTCATGGGGGGTTTATGGTCGTAAGCTCCTATGGGGGTGGTTTTCATCAAGTTTAAGGCCTTTAACTCGTTTGTGGTTGCTTCTAAACTTTATTCCAAGGCTTATGAGGGGTTTAAGGGGCATCTTAACACCTTAAAAGGAGTTTACTACCCAATAAATGGTGTTTATGGTCCAAGCATGTCCTTGGGCCGTAAACTCATGTTTTCACCCTAAATGATGAGTTCAAGGTGTTCTAAGTCCAGTTTGGTAAGCCCCTAAGTCATATCTAAGTTCCAAATGTGGTTTGGAAGGGTTTTAAGGCTCAAAAACCGCATTTGCATGTGTTCACGGCCTAAGGCTGTTCCAGGGCCGTAAACACAAGTTTATGGTCCTATTCCATGATTTGAACACGAAATTGAAGGCTAAAGATGTGATACTAGGAGCTAGGATAGTTACCTTGAAGATTTGGAGCTTGAATTTGATGATTTTGGACCTAGAACTTGGATTGGAAGAGAGAGAGAGTAGAGAGAGAGAGTGGAAAAGGCTTCAAATGAGGCTCTCTCAACTTTATATATGGTTAAAGTTTGGGAAACGGTGGAATTCTACCCGATGCTGATGTTAAGCGAGGCTTTTGGTCGCACCCGATTAAGTTGTTGTAACCCGATATGGTTGAAACTAAAATTTTTCTAATTATTAGATTGGGGTGTTTTTATGAGTTTCTAACGTGTTTGGACAACCATTAAGTCATAATAGCAAACTCAAAATTAATGACTTAATTTAGAAACGAAATGGAAACAATTCAAAACGACAAATTTTTAATGACGGAACGGGTTACGATGACGGAACGAACTTCGGGTTCTCATAGAAACAAGGAGGAACATACTATATACTATACAAAGAGAACACACAATACACTAGAACAGTTAGAGCACACCATACATAAACAAGAATAGTATAACACGAATGTGAGCCACTACTTCATGACATGGCATTCTACTACTGTGTCACGTTTTGTAACCAGATTCTCTTGGAGGGAGCGTGAATTTCTGTATAGATCTATATGGGATTGACCATCCTACACCTTGCTGCTATCTACAGTAGGACCTGCAGGTCTACGAGTGATGAATGTCATACCATTTCGGTGTCTCGCACGTCGTGTCTTACTATTCAATCAAGTATGGTTATAACCTCATCACATTTTACCTTATTAATAATTGGTTAAAGGTAGTTAGTACATTGGTAGTTACTTATGTACAATACTACAGTACATCTTTATTCTCCCATTACATCCGCATTGTGATCTTCTAACATAAATGGTAACGTAATCTATATTTTGGTAATGATAGTCATACTTGGGAAAATTACACACTTTTACAAAAAAACAACATTTAGAACATTTGGGCCTTGGTAAAAGGCTACTTTTTAGTAGAAAATGTAGGATTTTCTAGGAGATACAAATTTTACTACAAACACTTACAAACATTTACAAACACTTTCATTTAAACAATGACACTAAAATTTCTTATGAACTCACCAGCTTTAATGTTGATCTACTCTTTCAAAATAACTTGTATTCTCAGGTCATCTGTAGACAGGTACCAATGACCAGGTTTTAAGAAGACGAAGCTTTCAAGACTTGTCTTTATTTTGATTATTCATTTTTGGTGTTTTATAAACTATACATATAAAACACTTGTATTAAAATTATATTATTAGTGCAATGGATGATGTTGTTTCTTGTTTACTATTATGCATTGTTGTGATACTGTACATGACGTCCTCCGCCCAGAACGTTTCCGCCGTTCAGGTTTTGGGGTGTGACAGATTGGTTTTAGAGCTCTGTTTATAGTGAATTGAGTATATCAACCCATAAAAGATATACAAACTATAAACACATCGGGATTAAAATACTCTGACCAAGAGTTTATACTTTTTAATAATAAAATATTTAACCAAAGTATACATACATGCATTCATACTAAAATCAATGTCACTAGGATAGAACAAAAGTATTGTGGTTGTTAGACAACACAAGTAGGCTTGGGGACATATAATTAGATCTGGGAGTGATATAGCCTGATCAACTATATATTTCCGAGAAGTGATTAGCATGTGCCTAGGAATGTTTGTGGTGTTGCAGCAAGTCTAAAAACTTACCAACCCTACTACAATGAAAACATTAGAATGGAACATAAACTTAAAATACTATAGGAGTATTTTGTTTTACTATAATTACTTATTTGAGAACTAAAGTTCTTTATTAGTAGGCCAATAGTTGTTTGGTGAATACGCTAAGGTTATATGTGACTAAGGTGTCATAGACTTAGGATCTGTGATCTTTACTTTATTTCTTGTTCCTTATTTGGTTGTGGATTTCGAGTTAGGGTCACTTATTCGAATGTCTATCATGTTTTGATTACATGTAATTGGTATGCACTACGCAAGTATTGAAGTAACTAATAAAGATCATCCTATAATTATCTTAAGTAGTACGTCTATTAACTATCACTTTCATCCCTTTTCTCGCTTAGATATCATGGTTGGATTCAATCTCCCTGGCGACCCGTACTTCCCTAACCAAGACAATGACGGATGGCTCAATGATAGGCCAGAAGAGAATCATCCAATCCCTATGGATGATGACTTCGCAGAGAATTTTCCGGAGGATTCTGACTCCGAGCTAGAAGTCAATGATTTGCCTCTGGTGGCTCCAATCCCAAATCCTAACCCTCGTCCGACTTTTCAAGGCCCGACGCCTCTTTGGGCAGAACACTTGAGTGCATAGAGTCAGGAGCAGGGTCAACCTATGCCATACAACGGAGACAGAAGCTTCTACAACCTGATTGAGGGAGGCTCAGCAGACAGAGTCCTGACCATTCTGGTCTGCAGGATTGCTCGTAATGTAGAACAAGGTAGGACATCCATCAACCGAATCATGGAGGTTGATGCCAATGCGGGTGTTAAAACAGTCCGCATTCGTCGTCTTGAAGATGCTCGTGAGAGATCTAATAGAGACAATGAGACCCTGCTGCAAGAGCTTGCTTCTACTTGGGCTGAAGTCATAAAGCTCCGAGCACGCCAAAGAGTGTATGAACGACACCTCCTTGACATGGAGCGTCAGCTGGCAAGCTTGAGGGTTCACCCAAGGGGTACCCGTCGCCGGTAGAAGATGCTCTGCTCGTCCTTTCTTTTGGTTTAAGGAATAGCCTTTGTATCTATGCTCTATGTAGCACTTTTCCCTGTAAATATTCCTATCTATCTAGTACTGTTGTTAGGTCTCTCTTTTGTTAAAATTTTCCTATTTTTGGTTTGATGTAAGACCTACTTTTAGGTCACTGTTCCCAAACTTGTTACATCATTAATGCCAAATATTATTGAAAGTCATCTAATCTTGTGGGAAATCCGTATCCAAGTACTTTCATGTTTCTATTGCCAAATCTTTATATCAATCATACTCTCATTTGTTTTGTTGGACTATGGAGAGTTAGTCAATGAACCACCCTCATTATACTTGCAATTAATTCTTACTATCATCTTCATCTTTGTAAAGCTTTAGTCGAACGATGCCTCCTCGAAGAGTGACAAGGCGTAATCCTCCGATAACTCCTACGCAACCACCTCCACCCCCTCCACAATACAATCTGACAGCTCTCCAAGTTGCAGTAGCGGCGGCTGTTTCGGCAGCCCTATCCTAATTCAATGCTAATGGAACTAGCGGGAGTGGAACGAATGTGCATTCCACTCAAGGTGTTGTTCTAGTGCAGTCGAGAGAGTGCTCGTACAAGGACTTCACTAAATGCAAGCCCGAGTCCTTCAATGGGACTGGCGGAATCATTGCCCTCTCGCAATGGTTCGAGAAAACGGAATCGATCTTTGAGATATGTTCCTGTCCGGAAGGAAGCAAAGTCAAATTTGCCGCCCGCACCTTCGCGGACAGAGCCCTGACATGGTGGAATAGCCGTATCAAGTCACTAACTCTAATAGTTGCTAATGTTATAGGCTAGGAAGCTCTAAAGGAGCTCATGATAGAAGAGTACTACCCGAGGGGCGAGGTTCAGAAATGTGAACAGGAACTCTGGAGCCTAACCATGAAGGGCTCTGACATAGTGGCTTATACTGCCAGATTCAGCGATCTGTTGGCACTATGTCCGGGAATGGTCCTCACTGAGGGAAAGAAGATAGAGAGGTATATCTAGGGGCTGGTGCCTCCATTTTAGGGGAATGTCTTAGCTTCAAACCCCACTACCTTCAATAGTGCCAAGTGATTGGCACAAAGGCTCATTGATCATGAAGTCCGCACCCCAACTACAACAACAACCCTGGCCATCCTAGAACCCTCCAAAGCCGCTGACAACAAGCGGAAGTTATGGGATAACAAGAAGAAGAACGCGGTGCAGAACACTTCCAAAAAGTAGCAGGTCGTGGCCGTTCATGCTGCAATAACACCTACTTCTACTGTGTCGATGAAGCAGTATGCTAGGAGCTTGCCCTAGTGCAACAAGTGCAGCTTCCATCACATTGGACCCTGTCGGGAAATGTAGTGTGCTAACTGCAATAGGAAAGGGCACACTGCCCATTTCTGCAAGGCTCCGGCAAGGCCAATCACCCAAGTCCCCGGTGTTGGTGTGGGTCAGGCTTGCTACGGATTTCGCGAGGTGGGTCACTACAAATGGAACTGCCTGAAGGCAGGGAACGCTGGTGGATTGGGAAGGGTTTTGGCTACAGGCCACGAGGAAGCGGTTGCCGACCCCACAATGGTCACTGGTACTTTTCTCCTCGATAACTCATATACATGCATATTGTTTGATCGTAGAGCGGAGAGGAGTTTCGTGAACCAATAATTTGCTCAATTATTTAAGCAACAACCACGTGCACTTAAAGAACCATTCACTGTAAAAATGGCTAACAGAAAGACTGAGAGCACTAGCAGTATATACATATGATGTACTCTAACTCTAGATAGCCATTCATTTTCAATCGACCTCATGCCGGTCTCCATTAAAAGTTTCGACATCATTATCGGCATGGATTGGTTGAGTCTTCATCGTGCCGACATCATGTGTTAGGAAAAGGCCGTTCGCCTTAATATGCCGTCTAGAAAAACTCTAGTTGTCTATGGCGACAAACCCAACACAAACCTTCGTATCATCTCGAGTATTCAAGCCCAGAAGTACTTGCGAAAGGAATGTCATGCATTCCTCACTCATGTTGTCGATATGAGCCAAGAGACGAAGGACATAAAGAACATCCTAGAAGTACGCGACTTTCCCAACATCTTTCCAGAAGAACTACTAGGATTACCACCACAGCGTCAAGTTGTGTTCAGAATCGATTTAGTTCCAGGGGCTACCCTAGTAGCCAAATTGACCTATTGTGTAGCGCCAGCTGAGACACAGGAGCTATCCGGTCAACTTAACGAACTGCTCAGCAAGGGCTTTATTAGACCAAGCTTCTCACCCTAGGGAGCACCGATCTTGTTCGTAAAGAAGGAAGACGGATTGTTTCGTATGTTCTTCGACTACAAAGAACTAAACAAGCTTACCGTCAAGAATCATTACCCTCTGACTCGCGTAGACGATTTGTTCGACAAACTCCAAGGGGTGAATTACTTTTCAAAGATAGATCTAAGATCCGGCTATCACCAGTTACGAGTGCTAGAGGAGGATGTTCCGAAGACAACCTTTCGAAATTTTTATAGACACTACGAGTTTGTAGTGATGCCATTCGGATTGACTAATGCGCCTGCAGTATTCATGGACTTAATGAATAGGGTATGTCGTCCTTACTTGGATCAGTTTGTCATCGTGTTCATCGATGACATACTTATCTACTCTCGTAGTAAGGAAGAGCATAGTAAGCATCTACGTAATATCTTGGAAACGTTACGATCAGAGAAGCTCTACGCAAAGTTCTCAAAATGCGAATTTTCGATTCGAAGAGTCGAATTCCTGGGTCTCGTTGTCAGTGAAGAAGGAATTCATGTGGACCCTTCCAAAATTAAGGCCATTGAGAACTGGTCAGCACCGAAGACGCCTACAAGAATTCACCAATTTCTAGGCCTCGTTGGCTACTATCGTAGGTTCATTAAAAAATTCTCTAGGATCACGAAACCACTTACTACATTGACCCAAAAAGACATGGCCTTTGATTGGGAAGAGAAACAAGAGAAGGCGTTCCAAACGCTGAAACGAGCCTTATGCACCGCACCGATACTATCCATCCCAGAAGGGATAGAAGACTTCGTGGTTTATTGTGATGCATCAAACCAAGGACTCGGTTTTGTTCTTATGCAACGAAGTAAGGTTATCGCCTATACCTCAAGAAAGCTAAAGACACACGAGGTCAACTACACCACACATTATCTTGAGTTAGGAGCAGTTGTGTTTGCTCTGAAGATCTGGAGACACTACATGTATGGTACAAAAAGCACTATCTTTAAAGACCACAAGAGCCTTCAACATATATTCGAACAGAAGGAGTTCAATATGAGACAACGATGGTGGGTCGAGCTACTCAATGACTACGAATGCGAAATTCGTTATTATCCCGGTAAAGCCAACGTAGTAGCTGACGCCCTAAGTCGAAAAGAATACTCTAGTCGTAGAGTCAAATCATTGACTATGACTATTCATTCACATATGTCCACACAAATTAAGGAGGCTCAGCTCGAAGCCTTAAAACCTGAAAATGTGGCGGGTGAATCCCTGAGAGGGATGGATAAGAACTTGGAAGTCAGGGATGGAGGGGCTTTATATCTCATGGATCGGATCTGGACACCGAAGCACGGCGATTTCATAAAAAGCTATGCCGGTGGCCTAACATGAAAGCAGATGTTGCTACCTTCGTGAGTAAGTGCCTTACTTGCGCCAAGGTTAAGGTCGAATACCAGAAACCATCAGGTTTACTTCAACAACCAGATATACCGGAATGGAAGTGGGAGTGGATCACAATGGACTTCATAACCAAGTTGCCCAAGACAACGGGTGGTCTCGATACCATTTGGGTGATCGTAGACAGGTTAACCAAGTCTGCACACTTCCTGCCAATCATCGAGATGGACAAGATGGAGAAACTAACTAGAACCTACATTAGGGAGATTGTACGACTGCATGGTGTTCCCATATCTATTATCTCTGATAGAGATATTAGATTCACTTCAAGGTTCTGGTAGTCGCTACAAGGTTCCCTAGGAACTAGGCTGGACATGAGTACAACCTACCATCCGCAAACCGACGGACAAAGTGAGAGGACTATTCAAACTCAAGAAGATATGTTGGGAGCCTGTGTGATTGACTTTGGAAAGGCATGGGATATTCACCTACCCCTTGTCAAGTTCTCCTACAATAATAGTTATCACACGAGCATAAAGGTTGCTCCATTTGAAGCCCTCTATGGTCGTAAGTGCAGATCCCCTCTGTGCTGGGCTAAGGTGGGTGACACACAGTTAGCTAAATGACGTGTTCCTGACAGCACTCTCACAGGTCCAGAAATCATTCGGGAAACGACAGAGAAAATCGTTTTGATTCATGAACAATTGAAAGCCTCTAGAGACTGCCAGAAAAGCTATGCAGACAAGAGAAGGAAACCTTTGGAATTCCAAGTTGGTGACCATGCTCTATTGAAGGTCTCACCCTAGAAGGGCTTGATACGCTTTGGAAAGCGTGGAAAGCTAAATCCAAGATACGTAGGGCCTTTCGAGATTCTCGCTAGAATCGGCCCTGTAGCTTACGAACTCAAACTACCTCGTGAACTTAGTAACGTACATTCTACATTCCACATCTCAAACTTGAAAAAGTGTCTGTCCGACGAGACTCTTGTAATCCCACGTGACGAGATCGAGAACAACGAGAGCCTCAACTTCGTGGAAGAACCAGTAGAGATCATGGACCGAGAGGTCAAGCAAATGAAGCAAAGTCGTATCCCGATAGTAAAGGTTCGTTGGAATGCCAAGCGAGGACCTGATTTCACTTAGGAGTGCGAGGATCAAATGAAACTGAAATATCCTCATCTTTTCGCTTAGTTGTTTGTAATAGCTTAAATGTTTAAACTCTAATTTCGGGACGAAATTCTCTCTAACGGGGGGAATTGTAACACCGTGATTTCCAAAAACAAAAATTTCATTTAAATAACCAATTTAATATTAAAAACACTTGTTTAGAATCTTATTCACATTCGAATTACAAAACATAGTTTCATTTTCATTATAAATGAAGACCAGGATCCTCCAAAACACAACTCTTTCTTCGGTGTGTACAATCGAACCGTTGCCATCCCGCGATACTGTAAGAGCCTGAAACAACATAACATAAACAACGTAAGCACGAAGCTTAGTGAGTTCCCCAATATACCCTACGCACCTACGCCCTCCGGCCCGGACCTTTCAGTCCACATAATATTGCCTTCCGGCCCGGATCTTTCGATCCACATAACATTGCCTTCCGGCCCGGATCTTTCGATCCACATGATAATTGCCTTCCGGCCCATACACACATATAACACATAATACAATACTCTAACACATAAAGCACATATATCATATATCATACCTGACCTTCCTGTCACATAATACCTTGCCTTCCGGCCCATATATAAGCATGTATATCACGCATAGCAGCTAACTTTCCATTTATAGCATATAAACATAACACATAACATACTTGACCTTCCGGTCACACAATCAAACCCTTCCGGGTGAGGTATAGTGAGAAGACTCACCTCGCGGACGCTGGAAGATAACAACTCCTGAAATCCCTTGCACTTGATCCTCCGAGCTACAAGCTCCCTGAATAACATCATATATCCCTTATTTAATACTTCTATCTTCCACGTTAACTGACCCTAAGAAATTACACCGGTCAACTCTGGTCAACAGTCCATTGTCAGCTCGACTGGACTCGGCGAGTTCCCTAGCGACTCGGCGAGTCTGGTCGTCCTTCCATCCTCTGAGATTCCCCTTCTACTCGTCGAGTATCCTCTTTGACTCGACGAGTCACTCCTGGAAGAATCGCGGGGCCACCCCGACTCCACTCGCCGAGTCTGAAGAACAACTCGGCGAGTCCCAGTGAATCTTCAAGCTACTCGCCGAGTCTGATCATCCGACTCGGCGAGTCCACGCCATGCAGTCGAACAACTGCTTCCTGAAATACGTATGGTCCCGAAATACACACTCATGGGACCTTCTGGACCTCTAACCATCCTATTACTGGGGTATAAACTTTTGTATAACAACATAATAATCCATCCAATCACCAAATGGGTTTCATAAACCCTAAAATCGTGCACACATCAATATAGCATAAATGATCTGGAATATTACCTGAATAACACCCCCTCTGTGTCTCCAAACCTCAGAATTCGATCCCCTTGGTATTCCTTTGGCCAAAACTCTTCTTCTTCTTCTTGCTTAACAAATTCTTCAAGGTCAATAATGGCCTTCAAGTTTTGCTCCAGATGCCACAGTCGTCTAGGGTTCTCCACAATCGGCCAAAAGACGAACAATGGAGGCTTAAGATCCCTTAAATACTTCCCAAACCGAACGGCTAGGGTTTTCCACTGAACAGCGTCGACTCGCCGAGTCCATACCTGGACTCGTCGAGTCCAGTCGCGAACCCGCGACCAACTCTGCGACCCTACTCGGCGAGTCTGGCTCCAACTCGCCGAGTCTCTCCTTTAAAACACCCCAAATTGCAATTTAACAATACTTGAGATTTTGGGCTGTTACAACTCTCCCCCACTAGAATTAGACTTCGCCCTCGAAGTCTCACTCTGAAAATAGTTCCGGATGCTGCTCCCGCATCACACGTTTCGGCTTCCCTAACACTTCCGATATCTTCCAAGGTCGCTACTGAACCAATACCAGAGGTACCTCCTTGTTCCTCAGAACCTTGGTCTTCCGATCTCCGACGGCCACTGGCCTCTCGACGTAACACAGGCTCGCATCCACCTAATCGTTCTCTAGTAGAACCACTGCTGACTCATCCGCTATACACCTCTTCAACTGCGACACATACCAGTGTCATGGATCCGTCCCAATTCCGTTGTCAGCTCCAAACGATAGGCCACCCTTCCTACCTTCGCACCTTCACGAAAAGACCCAATATACCGGGGCCCCCCCATTTACCCCTCTTCCTAAATCGAAGCACCCCGTCAGAAAATACGAAGTCGCTGACCTGAATCACATACTCGCAACGGCGTCTGCCTGCATAACTTTCCTGTTAGCTCTAAACGATCACTAACTCTCCTTAACCTGCTGAGTCTGCTCTGTCGACTGAAGCCCAAACTCCGTACTGTCCATCTCTCTCTGTAACCGAGAACTACCCAAGATGCAACTCTGCTCTTAAACCCCAACAATCACTCGACCAATAAAGGTTAGGAAGCCCTGAACCACCGGATCCCCGATCCAAAGCCCACTTTGTCCATCCCAGACCAACTGAGAGATCCATTCTCACTCCCAGAGTAACTCTCACAAATTCTCCTCTTGCCATCATATACACATGCTGAACTAGCCCCAACACTCGTAGGTTGGAAGACCCGATACACTGATGATATCCTCGAACATCTCCCAAGATGAACCACTACATCCACCCTACACTCTGATCAGATTCACTCCGAGAATTTAAAATTTTCTCTCTCCATGCATCCCTTCTGAGCCTTAACAGACATCCCAACCGGATGGGTTCCTACTCCACTGCCGCTAACACGATGCTCAAAACCATACCCGAAATACTCTAATCATAACTCTGCTCTGCAGCTTTCACTTTCGTGAACTTGCACCCCCTTCGGAGCTACATACCCTCCTCTTTTCCTTTTCCACGGAACTTTCTTGAACATAATGCCACTACAACCGGTGCCACGGTGCTCGCCCCAAGCGACACCACCTTTTTTTTTTTTTTTTTTTTTTGCGTAACTGCTATTCACATACTCTGGTTCTCGTTGCAAGGGCTCTCAATTCCATGCACTCTCTCCACTCATCAAAATCACTGCCTCCGCTAAACAAGATCAATAACCCGGGGCCAAACCTTCCAATACAATCACACTGCAACATACGCGATCCGCAAATCTCAAACTAATCCAGCAATACCAACAGAGTCTCCAGTATGACTGGACCGACTCTCATAACACATACTAGCCACTCGAGGCTATATCTCTGTGGGTCCGTACACCCAACTCTGCGAACCCTCAGGTTCTAACTCTGGGAACCTTCCGGTTCCAGCTCTAGAAACATGCACAACATAATCCCGTGGGATTAATGCAGTCCAACCCATCTCGTAACTCAAACGTACCAATACTCTGATCGCAAAATTCCAATTACTTACTCAAGCTCGATCCCGACCTCCTCTCAGGCCTCCACAATCAAATGCCCTAGGTCTGTATCCCGCCCCGCATACCCGACACTCGCTCTCGTCGGCCTATACTCTGCGCTGACAACCACTGCTGTATCCCAACAGCTAAGCACCCTCCCATACTCATCGATTTCCCGGAGAATTCTCCAATTCTCCCCCACTAAAGCACTGACTAACTGCCACCGATCGTCATTAACGACCTCTCAGAACAATCCTGCACAAAGAGAACATTCACCTTCTGACTGCTTCCCACAAGCATAAGCAACCCTCAGCAAAACACATCTCCTCCCTGATCAATCCGCTCAAAAGAATCCGATCTTTCAATTATCCACTTCACAACTGCAGATGCTACCCGACATTCAACCCGGTGCCGCATCTCCACTATCATCCCTCACGAACGATGTCCAACGGAATTTCCAAGCAATAACCCGTAACCAAACCCACAACCTGCCAAAGGTTGAATATCGCATCGAAAACCGCACGAGGCTACCGGTACCAAAACACCAAACTATAATCATACTAAACCCTCAGGGAACAACGAATGCCAAGCGAAAACCTGAAGCACCAATCCATAACCATGCCAAACCCGCAAAACAACGAATACCGCATCGAAATCCACACTACCAGCACAAACAATACGCCACAATCAACGCAATCTACTCAAGACATCAAGAGAGCATCATACCCGCAGTTGTCTCCGACACTGCTCTGTCTCCCTCTGCCGCAAGCCAATAAGCACAACCCTGAGCCCTTGGGGCTCCGCTCCATCTTGTCCTCCTCCTGAACTCCTCGAGGTGGCCGGTGCTAGAGCCTGCACCGGTCCTGCAGAAAGTTGTGGACAGTTGACCCTCAAATGTCCAACCTGCCGACACTGATGACAAATCCTCAAATCCCGAATCGGCACTGACTGCCGACAATCTCGCGCATAGTGCCCCTCTTTCCCGCACTTGTAGCATGCACCACCGGACCAGCAACTCCGGTGTGACTCCTCCCACACTTTCCACAAGTGTGGCCGCTCCGATTCCCCCATTCCAACGTCTACGGTCCTGAACCGTTTCGACGCCGACTGCGACTGCATCGGGGCCTGCCTCAGCTCACGCGACTGCAACTCAACCTCTAAATCACGCCACATGGCGGCCTTCTGCAATTCCAACAGGGTCTCGCACCTCCGCGCGGACACGAACTGTCTGATACCCCCTTGAGCATACTCGGATATCGGGGCATCTGAGCCTGCTCCGAAGCGAACTCAGGGCGAACATCGCCCTCCCAATAAACATCCTGGTGATCTCAGTCACCGACTCCAAATCCTGCTTCAGCTCAAGGAATTCCAGAGCCAATCTCTCCTTTTCATCTCGCAGAACATAGCGAGTACTGAACATCTTTATGAATTGATCCCATAAAACCGCAGCCCCCTGCGCATCGGAAAATGACATCGTGGTCAAGCTCCACCAATCCTTCGCCCCGAGCCTCAACAGGTTCAGAGCACACCCCCACCCTCTGATCAGCAGGGCATAACTCGTGGAGAAACACCCCTCCATGTCTGATAACCATCTCATAGTAACAATCGAGTCCTGAACTCCATCGAATGTGGAAGGCTTCGCATAATAGAAGTCCCGATACTGAAATCCCCGACTAGCCCCTTTCTTTGCCGTTGTAACCGCCGCGGCAGCAGTCTCTGCGAAAGCCGCATATCGCTCATCAAACCACTTCAATCATAGTGGTCCTGATCGACCCAAACAATTCTGGCGACTCAACCCGCAACAATGCAGCAACCCCATCACGCCGGATCTCGCGAATCCTCGCATCCCGCTCGCTCGTGTTCGTCCGTTCGATAACCGGATAACAAGATAGCCACAAGCATCATCCACTATGAACCATGGTACTCATCCCATGACATCCCTCCTCAACATGCTTCGGTGTATGGTACCTGAACCATAGCACCACTCCTCAATCTGCTCCAATGTATAGCACTTGAACCACAACATCTATCTCAATCTGTTCCGATGTATGGTGCCCTGACCATAACATCACTCTGTATCCGCTCCGATGTATGGTATCCGAACCATAACATCACCCCTCAATCTGTTCCTTAGGACCTTCAGAATGCCCCCTGTATCAAGTATGGGTCCTCTGCTTTCAGTAGTACGGGCCCATACTACCTGCCACATCTACCCATACTTTCCACACGGACCATTCCAGAGTTCCTAAGTAGCTGATAAACCTGTTCTTTCACCAATCTCATCGCGCGTGCTCGCTTTCCCGCGAAATCCTCTACTCTACCAGCGCACTCATCTGGCTAGGTTTACTCCCTAGTCCCTTCCGCTGTCCTCCCACTTCTTTGCTATCAGCTGCTGAAGAGTTCCCAATGATGCCAGCCCTCTACCTCCTGAGTATCGTCATACTCACTTGGTAGCTGACTCCCATCATCGATAACCCCACAAAGCACAAAGCAAGCAGCATTCGAGCATTGAAGCATACATAGGACTCCCCATCTGTGGTAGCTCCACCTTCTCGACTCATCCTCGGAAGTACCTCTGTACTCCGTAGCTTTACCCCTTGTGTGTTCTAACTAGATACTCTCACTCATCACATACACATAAAAGCATAACGCACATATAACAGCAAACCCTAGACTAAGGCATCACAAATCAGGCCACTCTAGTCCTAAGATGTGAAGTACCTAGCCTGACTCTAGCATGCAATAATGTCTCATAAAGTGCATAATAGATATTTCATAATACAAAAGTAACGGTATTTTGGGAAATCACCGTTTGGCTCTGGCTGATTGTACACACTGCTCTTTCTTGCTTTCTCTTTGAACTCTTATTCACTTTTAGAAAACCATTTATTTGGAAAACTTTTTCTTACTTCCTCAGTTTGAGTCCAGATTTACCCGTAGGCGCGTCCGAATCCCTCAAACCAAGGCTCTGATACCAAATTGTAACACCGTGATTTCCAAAAACAAAAATTTCATTTAAATAACCAATTTAATATTAAAAACACTTGTTTAAAATCTTATTCACATTCGAATTACAAAACATAGTTTCATTTTCATTATAAATGAAGACCAGGATCCTCCAAAACACAACTCTTTCTTCGGTGTGTACAATCGAACCGTTGCCATCCCGCGATACTGTAAGAGCCTGAAACAACATAACATAAACAACGTAAGCACGAAGCTTAGTGAGTTCCCCAATATACCCTACGCACCTACGCCCTCCGGCCCGGACCTTTCAGTCCACATAATATTGCCTTCCGGCCCGGATCTTTCGATCCACATAACATTGCCTTCCGGCCCGGATCTTTCGATCCACATGATAATTGCCTTCCGGCCCATACACACATATAACACATAATACAATACTCTAACACATAAAGCACATATATCATATATCATACCTGACCTTCCTGTCACATAATACCTTGCCTTCCGGCCCATATATAAGCATGTATATCACGCATAGCAGCTAACTTTCCATTTATAGCATATAAACATAACACATAACATACTTGACCTTCCGGTCACACAATCAAACCCTTCCGGGTGAGGTATAGTGAGAAGACTCACCTCGCGGACGCTGGAAGATAACAACTCCTGAAATCCCTTGCACTTGATCCTCCGAGCTACAAGCTCCCTGAATAACATCATATATCCCTTATTTAATACTTCTATCTTCCACGTTAACTGACCCTAAGAAATTACACCGGTCAACTCTGGTCAACAGTCCATTGTCAGCTCGACTGGACTCGGCGAGTTCCCTAGCGACTCGGCGAGTCTGGTCGTCCTTCCATCCTCTGAGATTCCCCTTCTACTCGTCGAGTATCCTCTTTGACTCGACGAGTCACTCCTGGAAGAATCGCGGGGCCACCCCGACTCCACTCGCCGAGTCTGAAGAACAACTCGGCGAGTCCCAGTGAATCTTCAAGCTACTCGCCGAGTCTGATCATCCGACTCGGCGAGTCCACGCCATGCAGTCGAACAACTGCTTCCTGAAATACGTATGGTCCCGAAATACACACTCATGGGACCTTCTGGACCTCTAACCATCCTATTACTGGGGTATAAACTTTTGTATAACAACATAATAATCCATCCAATCACCAAATGGGTTTCATAAACCCTAAAATCGTGCACACATCAATATAGCATAAATGATCCGGAATATTACCTGAATAACACCCCCTCTGTGTCTCCAAACCTCAGAATTCGATCCCCTTGGTATTCCTTTGGCCAAAACTCTTCTTCTTCTTGCTTAACAAATTCTTCAAGGTCAATAATGGCCTTCAAGTTTTGCTCCAGATGCCACAGTCGTCTAGGGTTCTCCACAATCGGCCAAAAGACGAACAATGGAGGCTTAAGATCCCTTAAATACTTCCCAAACCGAACGGCTAGGGTTTTCCACTGAACAGCGTCGACTCGCCGAGTCCATACCTGGACTCGTCGAGTCCAGTCGCGAACCCGCGACCAACTCTGCGACCCTACTCGGCGAGTCTGGCTCCAACTCGCCGAGTCTCTCCTTTAAAACACCCCAAATTGCAATTTAACAATACTTGAGATTTTGGGCTGTTACAGGAATAATGTGACAACCCGAAATTTCTATCTTGTACAACCGTTCAATTAAATCAAAGTCAGACTTGTTTCTGCTATATTTTAGCATTGTTTAGGGTCTTCTTGAGTGTTCTAAGACTAGTACCATCAAGGTTTAGGTTTAGGGATGAGTTTTCTTAAGTCATAGTATTTCATTTCGGGCCAAACACTCCTTCAAGAGGAGTGTACGACCATACACATGGGTGTACGGCTGTACACCACCTCATGGAGTGTTGTGCGCTTCTATCATGACCAAGTCTATGGCTAGATCTTAGTCATTTTTTATCACTTTTCACACATTCAAGCCAATATTTCGGATTCTTTCTCAACTATCATCAAGTTTCTCACCTAGATCTTCAAAGATGTAAGTGCTTACTACCCATATTAGTTATTACATAGCTTTAACTAGTGAAGGATCATTGTTTTCATTCCACAAATCTCATCTTTGGCTAGATCTTCAAGTTTCACCAAGAACGCCTACTTGTTCTTGGGTCGTGAACTCATTAGAAGCCTTCAAAAGTGTAAGTTTCTCTTCTATATTCTAGTTAGGCTTGGGAATCACTTCTTTTCTAGCCTTAAAACATCATATTATGCATGAACACAAATAGTGTACGGCCGTACACCCTTCATATGGCCGTACACCCCTTGTTTAGTGCATATTTGGCCTCAAACTCATGTTGTATTCCAACATAAGATCATGGACACTTAGAGGATGATAGATAAAGCCTTAGACCACCTTTTTGGGCATGTTCTTCAATGAGTGTACGGTCGTACACTCCATGACCGTACACACAAGTGGCCATACACACAAGTGGCGGTACACCACTTGGCCATACACACTCTAGTGTGGCCATAAACCCATTTTATGCAATACTTGGTACTTATAACACTTCAATCTAAGTGTTTCCTAGTTCCTAGGGTGGCTTTCTTGCATGATTAATTGTATAAACACTAAATATATCCATATATGTATCATTATATGCTTAATAGGATCCGTTTTTGCTCGAGTCTTCACTTGACAGTTAGCATTCTACAACCGATCTTACATTCGTATCACTCACTACAGGTGAGTTCATACCCCTTAATCTTTAAATGCTTTTATGGGGGGGGGGGATACAAGTTGATAACATAATAGTTATTATATCAATCACATGTGATTAATAACTATCAAACAAATGGATTTTCTTATACTTCACACTGTTTTATAAAACAACTCTTCAAAACATCTTATAAACTGACATCAAGTCGTCTGTTACCATTCAAATGGTTAAAACTCTTTTATATGTTAAACTTTTATTAAACTATTTTAAACTTATATATTGTCAAAATCATGTCTATATAGATATAGTTATATAAGTAAGGTTGAAAGGGCTTAGGACTGATAACTCACTTTATTTCCCGTTCCTTGTTTGGTTGTGGACTTAGGGTATCCGATTATTTGTTCGAGTGTCGTTTGAATCTTAGTTATATATTATGTATATCTGTATAGACATAAAAGTTCTTTCTTTCAGTTCAATACCTTTGGGTAGCAAAGGTGTTCACACATAATCAGTCATTCAAACAACTTTACTAGTAAACTATAATTGGTATAGATTAGGAAGTCACTACTTACTATTTCTAGAACAATGGAACATACAAGAGTCAGTTCATACATGAGTCAATTAGAACATAATATAAATAGAAAGAACATACTATAATGAGAAACAAGGAGGAACATACTATATACTATACAAAGAGAACACACAATACACTAGAATAGATAGAACACACCATACATATACAAGAATACTATAACACTAATGTGAGCCACTACTTCATGACATGGCATTCTACTGTTGTGTCATGTTTTGTAACCAGAGTCTCCTGGAGGGAGAGCGTGAATTTGTGTATAGATCTATACGGGATTGACCATCCTACACCTTGCTGCTAGCTACAGTGGGACCTGTAGGTCTATGAGGACGAATGTCATACCATTTCGGCGTCTCGCACGTCGTGTCTTACTAGTCAATCAAGTATGGTTATAAGCTCATCATATTTTACCTTAATTAATAATTGGTTTAATGTAGTTAGTACATTGGTAGTTAGTTATATATAATGCTACAGTACATCTTTATTCTCCCATTACATTCACATTCTGATCTTCTCACATAAACGATAATGTAAACTATATTTTGGTAATGATAGTCATACTTAGAAAAACTACACACTTTTACAAACAAACAACATTTAGAAGATTCAGGCCTTGGTAGAAGACTACTTTTTAGTAGAAAATATAGGATTTTCTAGGAGATACAACATTTACTACAAATACTTACAAACATTTACAATAAACATTTACAAACACTTTCATTTAAACAATGACACTAAAATTTCTTATGAACTCACCAGCTTTAATGCTGATCTACTCTTTCAAAATAACCTGTATTCTCAAGTTACCAGTAGACAGGTACCAATTACCAGTTTTTGAGAAGACAGAGCTTTCAAGACTTGTCTTTATTTTGATTATTCATTTTTTGGTGTCTTATAAACTATACACATAACACACTTGTATTAAAATTATATTATTAATACAATGGACGATGTTGTTGCTTGTTTACTATTATGCATTGTTGTGATACTGCACATGACGTCCTCTGCCCCAGAATGCTTCTGCCGTTCAGGTTTTGGGGTGTGACACACTTGATCTTTTAAACATCTGTATTTGGGGCGTTTCATGGTGGAAGAAGGAAGGAGTAAGAAGGGGATGATTTCGACTGAATAATCATTAGAAATACCATCGTATTTGGGTTTGGATTTCACCAATGCATCCCAATTAGTTTAAGTAGATAATGTAGCACCTGGTTCATGGTACGTAAATCTTATTTGAGTATTTTCCATTTTTAGCCTTGGACTCGACGAGTCATAGGTCCGACTCGTCGAGTAGAGATGGGACCCCGGGACACGTTTAAGTTGGTGACTCGGCGAGTCCATATTTCGAACTCGACGAGTCACCGCTGTTGGGTGAAACCCTAAGTTTTAGGGGTTTGCACCCTATTTAAACTCTCATTCCGCCCCAATGTCGCCCCCATTCACCCTCAGAACCCTATATCTCTCTCTAGCCTTGTTTCCTTGTGAGTTTGAAGTGTTTTTGGTGGTGTTCTTGAAGTTTTGAGGAGAAAGAACAGTGAATCAAGAAGAGGAGAAGGAGGCCAAGCATCTCTGAGTCATTCCAACATTTCCCCTGAGGTATAACTCGTTTCCCCTCTGTTTGTAAGCTTATTGTCCCTTATAGCTCCATTAAAGTCCTCTTTGAACCATTTCCAAGCTTGTGTATGTTTGAGGGTTTGTAATAAGCTGATTGACCTTTAGATCTAGGCATGGTTGAGCTCCAGGAGCTCAGATCTACTGTCTTTTTGGAACCATATTGCATGAAAAACCTAGATCTACCCCTTTTGGTGCATTTTGGACCTTAAAACACTCATGGTTGTCTATTTACATGTAAAGTTGGAAACTTTACGTGATAATCAAGCCCTAGGATCACAGATCTATGTATGGCATGAACTGGATTCAAGCAAAATCAACCATATAGTAATTGCATGGTAACGACTCGACGATTCGGTTCGCGAGTCTCCGAGTTTGTCCCCTTTTCGTAGTGTCAAGTGTGAGCAGTGAGTCACGGGGTGTGACTCAGTGAGTCGGAAGCTGAACTCATCCATGGAGGAACTCGGCGAGTCAGTGCCCTGACTCGGCGAGTTCAAGGCAATCTCCTTAGATCAAGAACAGACTCGGCGAGTCTTAGCATAAGTGTTCATCGGATGAAGATGAACTCGACGAGTTGTTCATACAACTCGGCGAGTAGGATGAAGGACTTGAATATCAGTTTAGAAGGAGAACTCGTCGAGTCATCGCCTAACTCAACGAGTAGAAACGGGATTTAGGACAATCGTTTGGGTAGGGACTCGGCGAGTTGGAGAGCCAACTCGGCGAGTCGGGTCAACTGAAAGTTGACCCTGACTTTGACTTAGGGCATGATCAGGGGTAAAATGGTCATTTTAACCAAAGCACAGTTAGCAGTGTTTGATTGATTATGTTGTGGGAATTATAGCCGGAGGAGTTCCGGAGCAGCAGCAGCAGCAGTAGACAGTCAGTTCCCGATCAGATTAGCAGCTACTTTGAGGTGAGTTACCTTCCAGTAGCGGTGGGTCTAAGGCCACAATGCCGGCCCACCAGTAGGAGACGTATGATAGATGATTGTCTCTGTGATATCATCTAGGTTTGCTACTACCTGATATGTTAAATGCTAGTATGATATGTTATATGTGATAGTAGCATAGTTCGGTTGTTAGGACCGGAGGGTAGTCAGACACCCCAGATACGTCTAACAGTATGTGATGTTATGTTTATATGCTAGCATGATCTGTTATATGAGTTAGAGGTAGTAGGAGGGGAGCAGTCCCCAAGTTCGGTTGTTAGGACCGAAGGGTAGTTCAGACACCCCAGATATGTCTGATAATATGTTATGTTATGATATGTGATAGTAGTAGCAGTAAGGGGTGAAATAGTCCCCGAGGATCGGTTGTCAGGACCGACGGGTAGTCAGCACCCCAGAATGGATTGACACGGGTAATCAGCACCCCAGAATGGCTTGACACGGGTAGGACGACACCCCAGAATGGCCGCACGGGTAGGCGGCACCCCAGAATGGACGTAGCGGGTAGCCAGGCACCCCATAATAGCCTGGCAGTATGCATGATATGTGGTACGATGGGGGAACTCACTAAGCTTTGTGCTTACGTTTTTCAGTTTTGGTTTCAGGTACCTCCTCAGCTAGGGGAAAGGAGTCGGCGCGGTAGTAGCATGTCACACACACACACTCTCTTGTTTCCGCAGTTATGAGTTTACCCTGGGATTGATACGTTGATATTTCGATTGGTTGTACGATTTGGCTTTTAGACAAGGTTTACATTGTGATGTGGTTTGATCAAACAATGTTTTTAATTGTTAATGTTTCTAAAGTAATGTTTTAAAAACGAAATTTTTGGACGTGAAAATTGGGTCGTTACAAGTTGGTATCAGAGCCCTGGTTTGAGGGATTCGGACACACCTTCGGGGGTGTCTGAACTCAAATCGAGGGATTAAAAGATTTTCTAAAAGAAAATGTTTTCTAAAATTGAGAAAAGAGTTTTGAGAAAGAACGAAGTGTGTGATGTGCGCGACTGGCCGAGATCAAGTAAGTATTCCCCAAAGTACCCATACAAGTTTATGTTATGTTTATCAGCTTTTGTAGAATAGCATGCTAGAATAGGACTAAGGATCTAGGAGTGATGCCTTATGTGCCTACTTTATGTGTTCCATTTGTATGAGAATTGCATGCTAGTTATTGAGTAGACAGCAAGTAGGATAGCCTGATTAGGTTATGCCTGATAGTATGAGCTTAGCACTTTATGCTAGTGCAGTTCCTGTGTGCAGATAAAGTTGATTGAGATTGTTACCCTTGTCTGAATGTTGCTTGC